>NC_044553.1:105105080-105226543 GCF_007565055.1 Rhinopithecus roxellana
CTGGGCAAAACAGAAAGACCACCTCCACTCTCTCCAAAAAAAAAAAAAAAAAAAAAATTAGCCAGGTCTGGTGGTGCACACCTGTAGTCCTAGCTACTTGGGAGGCTGAGGTGAATAGTCAAGGCTGCAGTGAGCTATGGTTTCACCACAGCACTCTAGACTAGGTGACAGGCAAGCAAGAGGGAGAATTAATTGATTATTTTAATTTTACTTTTTTTTTTTGAGATGGCAGACAGCAGGTATCACAGGAGCTCCTTGAAACAAACACAGGAGAAATAAACCATGATGCAGACATCTGAGCTTAGGCTCCAATGCAGTTATATTTAGTTCACACTAGACTAACACCAACATCAAATAGATCCTCACCTGAGAAACAATCCCAGATAATCTTTATTCACTCAGTAATGTACTTTCTCTTTTCCAACCTTCTCACTCCCCAGATGACTCAGAGCATCTAAGTGATTTAAGTTATAAGTGGCATTCGATTCTCACAGGAGCGTGAACCCTATCCAGAACTGCATATGCGAGGGATCTAGGCTGTGCGCTCCTTACGTGAATCTAATGTTTGATGATCTGTCACTGTCTCCCATCACACCTTGATGGAACTGTTTAGTTGCAGGAAAACAAGCTCAGGGCTCCCACTAATTCTACATTATGGTGAGTTGTATAATTATTCCATTATATATTACAATGCAGTAATAATAGAAATAAAGGGCATTATAAATGTAATGTGCTTGAATCATCCCCTCAACCATCACGTCCCCTCCTCCCACAGGTCCATGAAAAAATTGTCTTCCACAAAACCTGGTGCCAAAAAAAAATAATTGGGGACCACTGAAAGAGATTTCTATTTAAATATTACTTAAATTTGTATTTATACACAAACTAGGTTGATCCATGTCAGAACTTGTGTGTCTTTGTCTATTCCATGACAGTTATTGGCTTACTAGCTACTTAACTGTCTTCTGCTTAACCAGTGCTTCACGCTACTTAGTGAGGCTGGGAAACACACGCCCCTGAGAATTATTTTGAAAGTGAGAACATTACCCCTGTTGACCAAGATCAACAACAGTGGTAATGAGAACAGGAAAAAAGAGAACTGCTTACAAAATAAGCTGAAACTTGGAAAGAAGGATATAACTGAATAAAGTAATTTCAAACCGATGACAGAAAAGAAAGTCAAATTTCCAAGAAATGAGGGGGAGGGGACGGCAAAGGGAGGGAGGAGGAGGAGGGAGGGGAAAAGGAAGGGAGGAGTACACACTCATCTTTAAAACGTCAAAAAGTTTCTTTAGCTTTCTCGTGGGGCAAAAACACAAAACAAAATCAAACAGAAACCCTGTAGGATTACCAATTTAAATAACAGAACCAGGAGAGAAAGGAATGCACATCCATTTCTTTCCGTTTTATTCCTGAAGATCATGAGAAACTTAAATATGATAGAAAGATTAAGAACTAAATATGAACCCAAAACTCCAGTGTAATGGTGAACGTTAAAAATCAGCTGATTAACAAGCTTCCAACTTAGTGGACAAGCGATGTGTTCTATACTTACAGAAACTGGTAACTGTAATCACAATGAAGTCATCACTCTGTAAACTAGCTTTTTCAGTTCAGAAAAATAGATAAATTTTTGCTCATTTGTCTGAGCAGGACCCCCATCTTCAGGCATGAAGTTCACTTAACTATGTATGAGGTTATCATCACTAAAATTCAAGAAAAGAACCCATACTCAACAAGTCCAATAAGCTTCTAATGACCTTGAGTATTTTTATATAGCCCACTGACCTGATTCGGCACTTTTCGTAAGTTATAATTAAAATTGATTATCCTACTTAAAAACAGTTACATTAATAAAATAGGTCCTCATAAAAAGATAATGTCTTTTATAATGACAAACTAGAGGTGACTTTTCTCATGTTTCTCCTGTAATTTGCTGCTTTTGCAGAAACATGTAACATTGATTTGCTCACCCTAATAACAGCACTGCATAATAAACAGGTAAGGTGGGTCAGAGAACTTCTCAAATTACTTATGAAAAATTAGATTTTTAAAAATTTTCCAATTCATCACTGAAGCAAAGATTCTAAAAATGAACTACTGGAAAAATGAAATTTAATGTGCACAGGTTCCAGGGAGAAAAGTTACTAGCAGAAGAGAGAAGCATAGCATAGATAGGAATATGGCATGGAGTATAAGCTATAGACCCATTGGACAAGGTTTCATTTTCTCCCAAAGGTAAACTTCATATAGGCCTGAGCAAAGCTGAAAACCAATTTAACAATAGCAGGAGTATTTTAAAAGTTCAGTCTCACCCAGCCTTTATTATTGTTGTTATTGTTATTAAAATCAAAAGCATCCAAATACCAGCTGAAACGGTCCTGCTACAAAGAGGTTTGTCAGGCCGGACACGGTGGCTCATGCCTGTAATCCCACAACTTCGGGAGGCTAAGGCGGGCGGATCACGAGGTCAGGAGATCGAGACCATCCTGGCTAACACGGTGAAACCCCGTCTCTACCAAAAATACAAAAAATTAGCCGGGCGTGGTGGCGGGCGCCTGTAGTCCCAGCTACTCAGGAGGCTGAGGCAGGAAAATGGCGTGAACCCAGGAGGTGGAGCTCGCAGTGAGCCAAGATCGCGCCACTGCACTCCAGCCTGGGCGACAGAGTGAGACTCTCTGTCTCAAAAAAAAAATCACACAAAAAGGTTCTGTCGCCCGGGCATGGTGGCTCACACCTATAATCCAGCTAATCCAGCATTTTAAGAGGCCGAGGCAAGTGAACCACTTGAGTCCAGGAGTTTGAGACCAGCCTGGGCAACATACAAGACCTCATCTCTACAAAAAATTTTCAAAAGTTAGCCGGGCATGGTGGTGCACGCCTGTAGTCTCAGCTACTGGGGAAGCTGAGGTAGGATGTCGAGGATACAGTGAGCCATGACTGGGCCACTGCACTCCAGCCTGGGCAACAGAATGAGACCTTATCTCAAAACAAACAAACAAAAAAACACACAAAAACCCACACCCAACAAAAACAACAACAAAACAGGTTCTGTAATGTGTTGACATGATTTCCCTGAATCAAATGTGAAATATCAGGAACAAATCACAGTACATAACAAATATAATATGATTGTAGAGCTGTATTTAGTTTTTCAGAGCATTTTCATCATAAATATCATATTTAATCTTCCAAGTAACAAGGCCAAGGTTCTGCAGATAAATAGTGTTTAGGCAAGTCAACCAAGGCTTCACAGGACTAAGGGCTGAAATGAGGGCTAAAAAATAAATTTTAAAATTCATTCCAAGCAATCTATTCATTCTAAAGCAATTTAGTGTAGTAATTTATGCGAATTAATGAGCAGAAAGAAAAGATAAAAGCAAAATATTTCTTTAGATCACATTTTAAAATGGCACTAAGAGGTATTCTACTGAACACTCATATCTTAAAACCATTTCAAATGCACATATTCTCTAAAAGGAAGTGTATATACAAAAATCCCAGAAGACATTTACAGCAAAAGTGTGTAGAGAATTTTTATTTACTCTGCATGTAGTCTAAAACGCAAATCCAAATCTTCATTTAAGGAAAATAAAACAGGTGCTTACGGTAGAAAATGTCTTCGACTGGAAATGGTGGCTTCTTCAGAAGAGCTTTCTGAGGAGGTGACCTAATAACTAGCCTGAATGGTATGAAAGAGCCAGCATGCAGAGTTAGGGAACAAGAACATCAGGCAATGTGTACCACAAGTGCAAAGATCCTGAGGTGGCAATGAGCTGGCCAGGGAGGTTAGAGCCACTGTAGCTGTGCAGAGAGAGCAATGCGAATGAGGAAAGTGTTATGAAATGAGGTCTCAAGAGTTGTACCGGGTTCCGATTTCACAGAGCTTTGTGAGTCCTGGTAGGAGCTAGGATTTTATTCTTGGAGGGGTGAGAAAACATTGAAGGGAGGAAGGCAAAAATGAAATAACGAAAGAAGGATGCTAATATTTACTACAGTCATGTGCTACTTAGCCATGTTTCAGTCTATGATAGACTATACATGGAATGATGGTCCCATAAGATTACAATGGAGCTGGAAAATCCCCATCACCCAGTGATGTTACGGTTGTCATGTTGTAATGCACTACATATTTGCAGTGATACTGGTGAAAGCAAACCTACTGTGCTGCCAGTCATATAAGAGTACAGAACATAAAATTATGTACAGTACATATTTGATAATAATAAAACAATGTTGTTGGTTTATTATCTACTTTTAATCCTCACAAAAACTCTAAGGCAGGTATAAGTGTATTTCCATTCTGCACGTGTGGAAACTGAGACTTAATGGATAATTTCCCCAAGAATTCACTCACAGCTGTAAGTGAAACGGCCACAATTTGTACCCAGACCTAATTCTAAAACTTATGTGCCATCTTCCACTATACACAAAGAAACTTACCTCTAAAAAAGTTTCAAACCACATTCAAATTATACTAACTGGATATCTGATGTAATATTTATCAGAAGCTAATAAAGTATATTAGGGTTTTGGTTATAAATTTTATAAAATCCATAGCAAGTTTTTCAACTGCAAAATAACACAAATTAGAGGTCATTTCCCAGAGATAAGGTTACAACATTCAAACCGAGCGTCCACAGTTTATGCACATTATACAACAAAATTCAATAAGCCCAGGATGAGTTTCAACTAATTTTCTAGCACTCTACCTGACATGCAATTATCGACAACCAATCAACCTCTGCCTTCTTACCTTGCCTAGCATGCTGCAACTCAAGAAAACATTGGGGTTTTATGCTAACAGACATATAAAACCCAGTCAAATTAACTTAACTGCAGAAAAAAAAAAAAACACTTTTGGATCCTAAAAACACTAGTTCTTCAGGGAAGTTCAATGATGCTTCAGGTTGAGTTATAGCAAAAAGCCAGAGAAAATGTCAAGAGAATAAACAATGAGGATTTACAAAGCATCGGTCTGGAAGCTGATACTCACACATGGCTGCCCAAGCACCACGAATATCGCAAGCCCATCCTCTTTTAGTTTTGGCTTCATACTACAGCTTTAAAAGTAGAGGAAAGCAGCCTAGTCACCCCTCCTAAAGGCGTGTTTCGCTCCAAGTTTACTTCTGACAAGGAACTGCAGCATATATTTCCTTCTTTGAGGGCTATTGCATTATCTTCTCAAAACCACATCACCATAATAGTGCCAAACCTTAATGAGTTCTACAAAACCAACCACAGCTCTACTCAAATGGAGCTGGAGAGGCTAAATGCCAGAAAGAGGTAGGGGTTCAGGGATAGCTAATCCACCTCAAAATGATGTATCTTAGTTATCTGAAGGGAACTCACTGCTAGGCTAGTTATGGTCAGATATGCATTCATGCATACCCAGGGCCACGAGATATTTTAGCACTGAAACTTAGTTTTCCTCTCTTCCTTCCTTTTTTTGCTGGGGGGCAGGGAACATAGAACTGCCACTCTTGCCTTAATAATTAGCATAAGGAGAGTGCAAAGAAAAAGAAGGCACATCCTTTGAGCAACTACTGTCTATGAGTACTTTGTTCTAAATTTTGTGCTTTTAAACAAAAAAAGTTTTATAAGGTAACGGTTAGAGCATAAGCTGGAAAGTCAGACAGAGTTGGTTTGATTCCTTACTCTGACCTTACCATCTTTGTGATCTTGGAATACTTAAATTTCTCTGCGCTTCAATTTCCTCATCTGTAAAGTGAAAATATTAAATTTGTCATGAGGATAAAATGAACATGAATGCAAAGTGTTAGCTGTCTGGCTACCTGAAATGATCGATATATTGTGACTGTGTGGTATACTAGAGGGCTGGTATAATTCTAATGAACCAAAAAAGGCAACTTCTGAGTATCAGACTTTGAAAAAAAAAAGTAAGGGAAACTTGCTTGTGGGGTAACTGTCAGGCAACTACCCCTACATCACCTACCACTATTTATCCTCCAAAAATGTGTGAGGAAAATGGCACTCGGTTTCCCCACTAGGTCAAGAGATAGTTACAATTGTGGGGTGAGGCTGACTAGAAAACAGTAAGTCAGAAACTGGTGGTGAAAAAGAGATGTCATATTCATACGAACCTGAAATATTTCCAATGAATTGTCCTTCTTCCCAGATCTCCAAATAAAGAGATATCTAAACTCCTAAGAACATTATAAACACGTTCTTTAATCCTAACAGATCTATGAGGTACATATTTTTCCCTATTTTGTAGATGAAGAAACTGAGGCCTATAGAGATGTTAAACAATAGGGACGCACCCAAGTTCAGCTTTGCCATTTTTAAGGCCAAAGAGATGGATGCCTACTGAACAAGGATTAAGTGATTACAGGGTTACCATCATTATCAGTGAGGCAGCACCACCAATACAAGAAATACTAGTAAAATAAGGAGTACTATGTAAGCATTCTCTACATAATTTAAAGCAGTAGTCCCCAGCCCTTTTGGCACCAAGGACCAGTTTCATGGAAGGCAATTTTTCCACAGATGGCGGTCGGGGTGAGGATGGAATGGTTTTGGGATGAAACTGTTCCACCTCAGATCATCAGGCATTAGATTCTCATAATGAGCATGCAACCAAGATCCCTCGCACATGCAGTTCACGATAGGGTTCCTGTTCCTTTGAGAATCTAATGCCACCACTGACTAGACAGGAGGTGAGCTCAGGTGGTAATGCTCGATCGTCCGCCTGCCACTCACCTCTTGTTGTGCAACCTGGGTCCTAACAGTCCATGGACCAGTACCAGTCTGCAGCCCAGGTGTTGGGAACCCCTGATTTAAAGTACAAATCTCCTTATGTGCTTTTTATACAGAAATTCTATTGGCCAGTGAAAGTGTACAATATGTACTATAAGAATAAAATGCTACAATAATCAGCGACTGTAAAAACTGTTAATGTCATATGCAAAAACAACTAAACAGTTTTCAAATGGATAGTTTGACAGTTAAAATGAGTATTAAGAGACACTGTACCGGCTAGATAACCTTAGGAAGAACATTTTATCTTTATTAAGCCAACAAATGTTTATCAAAATTTAAATGGTATAAGAATTACAGATGTTAGGCCAGGCACAGTGGCTCACGCCTGTAATTCCAGCACTTTGGGAGGCCAAGACAGGCGAATCAACTGAGGTCAGGAGTTCAAGACCAGCCTGGCTAATATGGTGAAATTCCGTTTCTACTAAAAATACAAAGAATTGTCTGGGCATGGTGGCAAGTGCCTGTAATCCCAGCTACTCGGGAGGCTGAGGCAGGAGAATCACTTGATTGCAGATATTCCATTTAGGCCATGGCCTTTCGAGGGTAAGTTCAACTTGAAAATCATTCACATAAGAATAAAATTCAGAGCAAAATGTCAACATTGCCATCTCCAAATTTTATAAGAAAAAATGGCCAAAATAATGTAAAAAACTATGATAAATCCATCCTGGCTACCACGGTGAAAAAACACAAAAAAATTAGCCGGGCATGGTGGCACACGCCTGTAGCTCCAGCTACTCGGGAGGCTGAGGCAGGAGAATCACTTGAACCTGGGAGGCGGAGGTTGCAGTGAGCTGAGATTGTACCACTGCACTTCAGCCTGGGTGACAGAACGAGACTCTGTCAAAAAAAAAAAAAGCCAAAAAACTATGATAAATCATCTTCAATCCAGATATAAATGTATTTTTTAAAAGTGTTAGGAAAAATATTAGGTACCTAAAACACATTTTGTTTTCATTAATGAAACAAAATAGGCTTTAGTAAGAATACCTAAGAATACTGCTCCTTATTTATGTCTAGGGACACTAAAGATTTAAACAAAACCTTGTCAAAATGATTGTTACACAATAACCAACTTCAGCAGCTAAAAGATTTTTGTGATTTATTAAATCCAGAATCCTAACACAAAATTCCTTCTAGAACATTTTACTGAAAAACTTCCCTGAATTACAACTGTCTGTAGTTCAACTAGATATATTACTGATGTGCTAGGAGAAGTTGCATATGCTGTTTAATGAATCAAGAACAATCTAGAAGCTGGTAATGCTGAGAAACTGTTCTCCTACTATAAGGTTAAACTTTCAAAACAGAACAGGTAAATATTAATAAACATATAGGATTGGTTGTATTTTTTACTACCTCATATTTATTCTTGTATCACATAACTTCATTCTATGCTGGTGATATTCTGCGTCAGCCAAATACTGATTTTAGCGAAACTCTTTGTTCAACACACCTAGTTTTTTTTCTTGTTTCTCTAATCACTTCCCTTGTTTCCCCAATCACTTCTATTTCTACCAATAATAAATGCAGGTAAAATGTTGAAGTCATGCTTTCTATTGGTATGTCTTTCAGAAAACTTTAGAATTGAGCAAGTAAAAATCATAGGTAGTTTTTAAAGAGTAGAAGATGCCATCAACTGATCCTTCATTTTCTCACACGTGATTATCAAGCCCTATACTCCAGGTCTGTATTTTCTTCCACGTAGGCCTGGAGTGAAGTCAGAAACAAATCACATGCTGTTGCCATAGATAATTTGTTACCACAGATTAAGTAGTGTTATTTCACAACTCTGACCACTCTGAAGTCTAAATGTTATATGGTGACCAAGAATAAATACATACCTTGCTCAGTATGTATGTGTCATTCCGCAGGGAGAGAAAAGAAGTGTATGGAAACGCAAGATACTTGGAATGGCTTTGTGATTCCAACCAACTTTCAATTCCTATTCATCTTCTTAGAAAGCCCAAGGGAGTGTAAAAGTTCATGGGACTTGGAGTTACAACGTGGTTCAAATTATTCTTCCATCACTTACCAGCTGTGGCTATTATATTTCCTTGCACAATGGAGATAAAATGCCCACCTTCAAAGGGTTGGGGAGAGGATAAATATATGAGAATTTACACAAAACACCTAGCAACGAATACAATAAATTGCTCTATAAGTACAATATTATCTTCAGGAAGTACATTTCAAAATTTTCTAGCATGTTGCCAGATACGCAATCCTGAGATTACTAGTTAAATAGTTTTAAAAATGCAAAATGTCAATATTCTTGAAGTTGCCCAGCTGAAAACTGAGGGAAAAAAAAAATGCACTGAGAACCAGAGTTATTAATCATCATAAATTAATTAGGTTAAAAGCCTGAGAAAGCTACCAAACATGCCTCCTCAAATAATTCCATGAATAAATCCAAATACAACCTAAAGACAGGCTGTGAAAACAGCGACTAACTATATGGCCTTGGACAAGCTGCTTTAGCCTACCTGAGGTTTGCTGAGAGGTTTTAAATGAAAACGCACGTAAAGCACCAAGGTAGTACTGTGCATAATACAAAGCAGGTATTCAATATTCAATAAATGTTAGTGTCCTCCCCCGTTCTCTAGTTTCCACTCAGTTCTACAACCTTATCTTTACCAAGACACAAAGACCTAGATCACACAGTGACAAAGGAGGTTAGATACGAAGGGATGGACAGACTGATGAATGTGACTTTGGCCAAATGTCAAGTTATCCCAAATTCTGCCTCTCTGGTTATTATTTTTAAGATAAGTCTGTATATTTGTTTCATCTTTTGCTTTACTATGCAAAAGCAAAGTCTCCAAACTTGTTTTGCACCAGATGGGCTACTGAGGACACACTTGTCAAGTACTTGAATCTAAAAGGGCAAAATTACTATGTTGGCAGAACATCTTGCTCAATAGCACTTGGTTCCATTGTGAAATACGTATTCTTGAGCAGTTACTCTACCATCTAACCCTACACCTAGGTTTCAAGTGTAAGTGTCTTGTAAGAAGGACTTGAGAACTTACAGGCACAAACCCTTTGAGAGGGGCCAATAGTGCCTACTACAGTAAATCATGACTGAGTAACTAGTGCTTGTCAGGTTGGGTCTGTGTTCATCATTCACAGGTGTTCTCTCAATCTGGACAGGTCGGTGGACTTTAGGTTCCATTACTTTGCAATCTTGTGAACCGAGACCTTGGGCAAGTCACTTTACCTCTCTGGCCTCAATTATAAAACAGAGATGGCCAGGTGCAATGGCTCACGTCTGTAATCCCAGCACTTTGGGAGGCCAAGGTGGGTGAATCACCTGGGGTCAGGAATTCGAGACAAGCCTTGCCAACATGGTGAAACCCCGTCTCTACTAAAAATTCAAAAATAAGCCGGGCGTGGTGGCATGCGCCTGTAATCCCAGCTACTCGGGAGGCTAAGGCAGGAGAATCGCTTGAACCTGGGAGGCAGAGGCTGCAGTGAGCCAGGATCACGCCACTGCACTCCAGCCTGGGTGACAGCGATAGTCAACCTCAATCAATCAATCAATCAGAGATGACAATACTTACCCTATGTAAAATGGTAGCTTGAATGTAATCAACCATACTTTAAAAGTCATATAATGGGTAATATAAATGTATAGTTATTATAAGAACCTTGTTTTCCTCAAAAAACACATAGACTAGAAACCATAAACAGACGAGAAACCATAAACAGATAAACTGTCTCTAGGGCAGTATAGGCATTCAATAAATGAAGATTTGTTCAGCTGATACTAAAAATAAGCTGACATTTATGAGGACAAGTATGTTTAAACTGCTTCCTATGGCAATTGAAATATTTCAAGACTTGTATGCCACCACTCAGAGTTGAAATTCTTAAAAGAAATACTCTTCTTATAAGGGTGGAAGGATTGTAAATGATTCTTTATCCATCTAGAATTCCTTGCTCCATTAATCCACAGGCATCAACATCACAGCATGTATCAGAGGGCCAAACTGATTTTATTTAAAGTAGTATCTACTATACTAGGGAATAATTTCCAACTTATATCAAGTAGGGGCATTCAAATGATGCTTAAAATACTTCAAGATTCTGGTAAAATTTCCCTAAGGTATAAAAAACTGACATAGGCATTAGAAGGAAAAGAAAATTAAAGAAAAGGAAATGGGGGTAACATTTATGTCAATCACTGAATTATGCTCTCTACATGAATTCTTTGATTTATTTCTCAAAGCAACCCATTGAAGATAGTCCTCTTCTTCTTGTGAGACCAAAAAAAAAAAAAAAAAAAAAAAATGCACTGAGGTTTGGAGAGGTTAAATGAATTACCCAAGATAAATAATGCAGTTTCATAGAAGTAGACCCTGGATTCAAAACCAGCCAGTCTAACCAAAATTCTCCACTCTCTACAAACTTTAATTCACAGAGAACTGCAAGAAATATTACAAAACAAGGTATCTGGTAGACCAATCAACTGGAATTTGAGTTTCATTGATCAGTTAACTCTAATTTTACTGATGTCATTATTATTATTAATATATAATTATAAGAAACGTTCAGAGTATCTTAGAGTTTAACGAAGTATTTGCACAAATCTTTTTTTAGTTTAAATAAACTTGTGATGTAGGCAGAACAGGTATTATCCTTAAGAGAGGGGAAACATGAGACTCAGTGGATAGGTGACATTTTCCAAGTCACACTAATTACTAAGTAGGCAGCCTTAGATTTTAATTAAGCTTTTAATCCATAAGCAATTCTACCATACTATACTACCATCTTTCTCCAAGCTGAAATATTTATAGCACCTTTATTTGCTCCACAAAAATAACCAAAATCTGTATGACAAATAAGCCCTAATTTTTCATATTGCATACACTAGAGACTGGGTTATCATCCAGGAAGTAGACACTATTATCCTTTATTTATGAGATGAAGAAATCAAGGCTTAATGAGGAAAGGTTGCAAATGGCAGAGTCAAAATGCAAACCTAGGTTTGACTTCCAAGTCTGCATACCTCGTCACTACCTGGAGCCTCCTCTTACTCTCAAGCTCCCTCTTACCCCCAACATGGGTGATCCACATCCCAAGATTTCTACTTTGTGACATGTAAGAGATCAGCCAGATCCAATAACATCTGGCTCTAATATTTTCTCCTTAGATAACTACGACACCACGCTCATCTGATATTGTCACTTCCTAGCATTCATGAAACCAAGAGCCTGCAAACTGGGGTCTTTACCTATTCTCTTCATCACTAACTAGTTAGGTGACAATGGGTGGGGTCTTCCAATCAGAGGAGATGATTGTCTAACTAAAGGAGAAGTAGGCCTACATGTTTTGGGTACTGTTCTGGGGCTAAGATTTCTCAGGCAAGATAGAAAATTAAAGAAAGGGAAATAAGAGATAACATATATGTCAATCACTGAGTTATGCTCCCTACATGAATTCTTTCATTTACTTAAGGCGAAACTTAAATACAATGTATTTAAGATAAATTTTCAGATCACAAATGCATTCATATTCATAATGTAAGATCTAAATATAAGCTAAAGCGAAACAGCAAGTCAACAAAAGCTCTGCCTTCCCTAGCAATGAACTAAGTGAAAGTTAACAATCATGGGTTACAAAAAAGGGCAAATGTAAAAAATGTCCTGAGTAGTTATTACTATCTGGTAGGATTTAATATAAAGTTCAAGCGTTTTCTAAAGGGATAGGTCTTAGAAAATCCTTGCATGTCCAAGAATGGCTAACCATAATTTTCACAGAAGTTAAGACTTGGTTTATCAAAATAGACTGGCAATCAAAATAAGCCTTGAACAAAGAAACACAAAAAGAACTTGGGCCCTAACCAGCACAATACTCTGGCTCCCCACTCCCCACTTAATAATTAAAAAGCAAAAAACAAGGTAAAGCACCAAAGAATTAAAACAACAAATGTACTTTGGAAGGGCTATAAATGGGGTTAAATAAGCTTGACTTTTCAGTAAAGTGTAGAATGCAACTAGTTATTCAATAAATGTAAAATGTACATAGCCATACTTCAATTTCATACTAACTGAAAAGAGGCAATAAAAGAAGCAGGCTTATATGTGGACAATTTCATTTTTAAAAAGCAGGATGGGGAAGAAGATACGCAAAGTCAAAAGTTAATAAACTATTAGAAAGACAGCATCATACACTGTGGCAATTCTTAAATTTCTACAAATCCCTTCGTGAATCTCACCAACAAATGCTTTATTCAGAAAAACATGTGCATAAACGTTTATAATTTCAAGAGATACAGACCCCATGAAATCTATTGTTGGGCCACTTTTTAAGAATCCCAGGAGTGGAAGGAGAGAGCTCTGGACAGCCTTTTGGCTTCTACTTCCGGCCCTGCCACCTTGTCATCCCAATCCAACCACTTTGTCTCTCTGGATCTCAGTTTCATCTGTTAAAGATGATCTTTTCTTTTTAAGGCTGTAGTATTCCGTTATATGACTATACCACATTGTCCATTTATCTGTGATGGACATCTAGGTTGTTTCCACTTTTGGCTGTGTGTGTGTGTGTGTGTGTGTGTGTGTGTGTGTGTGTTTGGTAACAGACAAATAACAATTATATAAATTTATTTATTTATGGGGCACAATGTGATGTTTTAATCTATGTATATACTACAGAAAGATAAAATTAAGCTAAGTAACATATCCATCATCTCAGCTACTTATGTTTTTGTGGTAACAAATATATTCTTTTAGCAATTTTGAAATATATATTATTTTTCTGACACATGTTACAACATGGGTGAACCTTGAGGACATTATGCTATGTGAAAGACAGACACAGAAAGACAAACACTGCATGATTCCACTTGTATGAGGTACCCAGAATGGGCAAATTCTTAAGAGACAGAAAGGAGAACAGAGGTTATCAGGGGCTGGGGGAAAGGAAGTTCTGTTTGGGTGATGACAAAGTTCTGGAAATAAGAGTGGTGATGGTTACATAACTTTGTGAGTGTTGTGAGTGTACTGAACGCCACTGAATGCTGTACCTAAAATTTACGATTTTAACCATTTTTATGTTATGTATATAGGAAAAGAAACGGGAAGGAAAGGAGAAAAGAAAACCAATAACAAAATGATGATCATTCTTGATCCTTTAACAACTGAAATTCTACCAAATTCTACTAGAATCACACTCAGACTGTGTGATTTAGGACAATCACCCCTTTCCATTTTTAATTGCTAATTATGACTCAGCACTTTTCCTAAGCTTCAGAACAGTAACATCCCGGAATTCAAGTAAATAACTAGATCTGCAGTAAGGTGCTCATCCTCTTCTATCAGGGTCCTCTACTTGGAGATTTCTCAGGTTGGTTTTCCCTTATCAATCTCCCTTCAAAAGGAGGTAAATGGCTTTCCCACATGTAACAGAAGTAGTACTTTAAAGCAAGCCAAAAAAAGTCTAAGAACAAACACACTCTAGTTTCCTTAAAGCTGTGCTGCAATAACAGTCTTGTGACATCCCGTCCAAAGATATAATGAAGCTGTTGTAATCACTTTATTTCCCCATTTGGATGGCAGTCCTTAACCAATCTGCTTCCCAGCAAAAAATCAAATTTAGAGGAAATGCATTTGAACTTCACAATAGTTATGTGAAGTTAACTATTTCAACTTCTGAAACAAGGCCTCTCTTCCTGAAGCCATAAGGCTAACAGTAGAATGAATCCAATCATTGGCCAGATGGGGAGTGTGAAGGAGTAGAACATATCACTCCCTGGAATACTGTCTGAGGAGAGCTCAGGTATCCAAAGCTCATTTGAGATAAGTGCCCCTCCTACCACCACTGTATCTGGAGCACCCATCAGAAAGTTTTCTGCAAAGAACCGTCTGTTTAGCGTGATGGGGAAAATTACAAGCTTGGCAAGTGAAGCAAGAAAAAGCTGTTTATATAATAACCATAAGTAGCATTACATTCTGAGATCTCGTCTTGGTCCTTCCAGACTATACACACGGCTAAAAATGGTAAAACATAAAGCACAAATTAAATCTGGCATGAGAAAAATATCTGAGAATTTGCTATTACTGACTCAATTTGCACAGGTCCCTCAATTGCTAAAGAACATAGATCCAATGGGGTTTATACTTGTTCAGATAATGTGGTGGAAAAGATAATGATGATAACCACAAAACTAATAAAAAATATACTAAACAACAGAAACTATTCTTGAAACTTCTTTATATAAACATTCCAATAAAAACTTTTGGCTGCTCTAGTGCATTTATTTCTTTATTTATACAAGAAAAAAAGAGCGCTCTTCAAATGTTTTGATTAACAACCTTCCTCCAGACAACTCTTTAAAGAGTCAGGACATATAATAATTGAGCCCAAAGACAGACAGGATTTCCTACTGCACATTTCCAGGACAATTCAGTTGCTTTTTATTGCCATTCATATGAAGAAACCACTGCTCTCAAATTTTATTCACAGAAATTACATTCAATCCAAAACTTAACTGTTTACCATATTTTCTGTATGCAATCATTACATGGAAGTACTAGTTTCCAATTAACTCTTTCAAGTCTTAAAGATATACCAGAAAAAATATATAAGCAATCTATTTCCTCTTGTACTAAACCAGGATAAACTGTATACATTGGTAATGTTATGCTACCTCCACAGACAAGGTTCATTCTGACTTTCGAGTAAAATAGTGAAATATAAGAGATAGGAATTGAAGAAGGCAGGAAGGCAGAGGAGAGAGAAAATGGTAACATGACTTACGTTTCTCTCTCAGACAATGAAGTGGTTAGCAGGAGCAAGCTTACAAACCCCCAGCAGAAGGCAAGGTACAGAGCTGAGGTTTTAATTTGTGGCAAACACACACTGAGATGCCAAGTGGGTGGTACTCCTATGAATTGGGGGTGGGGCTGGGGATGAGAGGAGGGAAATAAGGAGAAGGACCACTTACTCCGTTAGAAGCTGGTGCAGCTTGTGATAGCCTCGCTCCAAGGCCAAGCTCACAGGCGTCGCCCCTTCCTGGTTGTGGATGCTGAGAGCTCCGCGGCCACCTGGCTTCTGCAACAGGAACCACGTCAACCTCAGCAGTCCCAGTCGCACAGCAAAATGCATCAATGTCTCTCGCGGGCCAGCATCTGTAAATGGGGGAGAAAAGGAACATAAGTGAGGAAAATATAAAAACAAAGAGCAAACAAACATAAAGACAAGTTAGGTAAGCACCACTCTCTCCAAGCACCTAAGACTGTAAAGTTAAGCTACAATATACAGTGTGAATAGCTTTATTGTGGCCAGATAGAATCAGCCCTCAAGTAAAGGCAAAACAAAGCTACAAAAGCTGAGAAAGTATAGGACACAAAATCTTCAACTGAACACAGCCCTGCAAACGAGAATCAGGCCATTTCTGTATTCTGACTTAATATACAATGTTCAACCAATTTCACAGGCAGGCATATAAAGGTGACCCACACACACATTCTTTTACTCAAATAATAATAACAGAAGCAAATGCAGCCCCACAACATGAGGTCCAAGGGCGAATAGCTGTTGGGACTTAAATGGGTGTATCATAAACGGTATAATTACTTTTTAAAAGAACACCCAGACAGGAGTTGGCTAAACACTAAAAACAGGTTCTGCTTGTTCAGTACACATGGGTCTTTTTATTCCTCCACAATAAGGGCAAATCAAATTTCTGGCACTGCCAGCTTTGTTTATTTGTTTAATGAGAGGAAGAAATGCATCTTCTGGCACAATAAGGAACACTAACTTTAAGACAATCCATTAATAACTGCAGAAAGGAAAATGTTTATTTCACTTGAAATAAAGGCTCCCTCTTAGTAAAGTGAGTCACTCTGAAAGTGATGGAATGAGGAAGGGCTTATAGTTAGACAAATCTGGGTTCGAATCTGGCATTTACCATCTGTGTGACCAAGCGCGATTCATGTAACATCTCTGAACTTCACTTTCTTCATCCCTAAAGTAAGATAACAACACCTCACTCATACAGTTGTAACGAATGAGAAGAGGTAGGTGAAATGCTAGTATTATGACTGGCTTTAGTAGATATTCATTAAATCCCAGTTCCCGTTTCCCTGCTCTCTTCACTGTCCTCTTGGGACATCAAATTACATTCAAGTTTCACTAGCAATACTCTCTTCCTCAGCAGTCCTCTGTGCCCAACCTAGGATGACAGGAACTAAGGTCTTTGCAGGGATGCCACATATGGCCCCACAAGGCTGTATTACACTCAACTCCAGGGAGCTGGGAATGGCACCCTGAAGTTGTGCCTGCCTCACCTCAGCTATCATCTCTCATTCTTCATGGCTTCCCACGGGTCTAAACTTCTTCACTGAGCACTCAGACTTCTTGGACCCCAGTGGTTTTCTCCTTACTGTGAAGTCCTCAAATGCTTCTATACATGAGTATCACAAAGGAATCAACAGATTTTTGAAGCTGTGACTTTACACTGAATTACACTGTTTCCAAATGTCATCTGTGTATTAGTCTGGTATCCCTATTTCCAAGGTAAATTTCCTTGGAAGCACAATTTTTCATATTGTATATTTTCCCTACAGAACTGTATATGCACGGACCAATTCAGGATTTATAGGGTGTTTAACCAGAGGCACATAGGTGGGAAGATTATGCCCCAGAAGCAACAACTACATGTGCAGGTACAAATTTTAATAATCAACACCTCTGAGCAGGTGGCAAGGCCAGACAAAAGGACAAATAGAATCCTCACAAAAGATCAAATAGCACCATCTAACTTGTGTCTTACAGTTGTTCTGACATCCTTATCAAAAACAAAGGAGCTAATGAGGCACTAACTAGGAAATCCATGATTCTTTAGAGGCTAGTTATTTCCAACCTTGAAGCAGTTGTTTCTTTACCATCCTCCCACAACCACTCTTGTGATTTGTTATTTGTTCTGAGTCAGCTCAGCATTTGAGTAGAAATCCCAATACTATCGCCATGCGCCTGCTCAGAAGCTGATGCCCTGACCTCTGCACTACATCCTCTCTCAATTTCTTAAAAGTCTTAGCAACTGGTACCACATCTGCTTTTGTGTAGACCCTTTCTGAGGATAACAGATTAGGAGAAAACAACGTACTGAGGACCTGCTATGCACCATGTACTGGACTAGGCAGTTTACGTCAACTTTTTCCATTCTATCTTCACAGTAACCCTATGAGGCCTGGTTATCTTCACTGTGCAAATGAAGGCAGATTCATAGAATTAATAACTTGCCCAGAGTCAGAATCAAGATTTAAAATGGAAAGTTCTTCTGTCTTGAAAAAAAGAAAAAAAAAAATCTTTTCCATTACTCCACCCTGTTTCTTTTTGTTAGGAAATAAAACCACAAAGACAAAAACATTCATACAAGCAAGTTAAGCTAATGTGGTTTAAAAAGCACCTTTTTATGTTTTCCTCAAGCATTTTATTAACTTTTCCAACGTACACATAGTTCAAAGAATTACACAGCAAATAACCAGACACTCACTCAACAACCTAGATCCTACACTTAATGTTTTTCTATATTTGCTTTATCACATATATATCCAACCATTCTTCCATTTCCCCATCCACTCACTTTATTTTTATGCATTTCAAAATAAGTTGAAGATACCAGTCCACTTCACCCCAAAATACTTCAGCATGCATATAATTAACCAGCATTCAATATGTAGTTACAATTTTAGGTGATTTATACATATACAATGAAATACAAATGGTACAGTATATCCATTTGATTTTGACAAATGCATATACATGTGAACCCAAACCTGTATCAACATAAAGAAAATTACCAACATCTAAAAAAGTTCTTTTGTGCCACTTTCCAGTTAATCCTCTCCTCCTCATTCCTAGAGTTAACCACTGTTCTGAATTTTTCACCTACGTTAGTTTTGCCTGTCCTACAACTCCATATAGATGAAATCATAGAATATATACTCTTGTGTAAGGCATCTTTGATGAGCATGTTTGAGACTCATCTACATTGCTGTACATAGCAGTAGTACATTTCCTTTCATTGCTGAGTAGTCCACTGCATGCATATACCCCCAGTTTTAGGTATTCTCCCATTAATTCCTCACACATGTTTGATTCAGGGGTCACGTGAATTAGGTTTGTAGAAGAGGCCAAGGTGCAAAAGGATAAACAAATGAATATATGAATGTAGTTTCCTTTAGTCTGTGTTGTTTTAAGAGCATGAAAGCTTCCATCACTGCTTTCTTCCTTTCATGTTTAGACTGTAGAGCTCAATAATTTAGGATCAATCTCTGTTCTCTTTTCTCTACATCAGTACTCCTCTGTATTCTGAGTTATTCAACTTTGTTTTTTTAGATCACTAATGGCCTTTCCTACAGTATCAATTGGGTCCTTTGTCCCCAGTGTGAATTAACTGTGCTTTAGGATTCTGGATGTCTGCATCATTTTTGCCAACTCACTCCCCTTCCATCCTTGTCGTCATAACAATAGCTTTGCTGCAGATGTAATTAAAGCCCCTAACTAGTTGATCTAATAAGGGAGGTTATCCTGGATTATCTGGGTAGGCCTGACTGTATCAACTGGAAGGCTTTAAAAGCAGGGCTTAGAGAAGGGATTCCATCCCATCTGTGGAGGACAGCACTAGCCTGTGCCGGTGGAGAGCTCCATCCCACCCACAATCTCCCCTTCCTCACATGATATTTTGGCCCATGTTGGTGGGCTGACTTTGCTCATGATCTTCCCTTCCCATCCTGCCCTACTAATTTTGGACTTATTAGCCAGGCCTCACAATCTAAAGCACCATTCCTTATAATAAATCTTAACATATTATTTCTCCTAGTGGTTCTGCTTCTCTACTTGAACACTGACTGATATACTCACAAAACCTACTTTTCTCCTTGCTGTCTCCTTTTCTAATTTAATAACAAATCTGATTTTATTGAGTTCTTTAAAGGACAAACGGGAAATATCATCTAAATTTTTTTGTTTCTTACAGAAAGCATACTCAGAAAATCTTCCATCTGAATACTTATGATACTTTACCCTTTTCTTTATGCTGTAATGTTATTTCATAGACCCCATGTTGGCTGGTTATCCTGCTTAACCATACTTAATTGGAAAGATGTCTGTAGGCTTAGCTTCTACCCACAGAGAAGGAAGGTAGAAAATGTCTCATGTCCTGCTTTCTATTTACTTATATGCTAGACACACCTGTCACACACCTTCCCTCAGATCTACAAAAAAGTTGATGTGCCTAGTAGGTATTCAAGCATGATAAGCCTGCTAGAGAGTTGTGTCTTTTACAAATGGTCAGATTCTCTAAGTAAAATGTTCTAAGTTCTGAGATCAGTACAATAATTAAGGACCACTTTTCTACCCCATCAATCCACCCAGCAAGCCCTGCTCACAGTACTCTTCGAATCTATATCTATGATTCCAAAATCACCATTCTGTGTACTATTCTGGACTACCTCTTAAAAAACCGAAAGTCCCACATGACGCAGGAATTCTCAGCTGCATGTGAAAGGAAGGAGAACAGGCCACTGTGAGAAAATGCAGTTGTGGAAAAATGAGACTTGTAACTTTGTAACAAAAACAAGGTTTGAGAGGCAACAAAACCTTTTGGAACTCAACTCCTGCCACTACTAGTCTTGGGATCAATAAATACTAACCTTCTGCCAAGGAAAAAAAAAAAATCACTAGCAGTTTTAAAATGTTATTTTCTTTTCAGCAGTGATAATAGCTGAAAAAATACACAAACACTAACGTAGCTAAGAAAAAAATTTTATGAAAAGCTATCAAACACTCTGAAGGTGGGTGGGAATTGAATCATCAAAAGATTATGGTGGGCGACCTATTAATCAACATCAGATACATAGAATTGGGAATTCTACACAGGTTGTTCTTACTGTAATTTTTCCTAAACCTGTCTTCCACCTCTGCACCCAAATTTCTCTTTGAGGAGAGAATTCTTGCCCCCAAAGATGATCATATCTTTTTATCACTTGGTTATACAATATCATAAGTAAATAAGAATGAAGATTTCCCCCAGGACATTTCTCCCTGCTTCCTCTAGAGCAAGTCTGCAGTGGGCCCACCCTACATTATCTGGGAGTTATGCTGATTGCTACTGCACAAGGGTCTCTCAGGGAAAACACCCTCCTAATTTACCATTTTCACTAACCACCAGGCTGAGAAACTAAGTGAGACTTGGAAAACTCAGAGGAAAAAATGTCCTTGCCCCACCACTCACACTGCACCCAGATGAATTCTTACCACCTGCATTTAAGGCAGAACTGTGGCAAACAGTACAACATAGAAGCTTGTTTATATAACTAGGGAAGAGAGAACATTGGGAAGATTTAAAAGGACAAATTCCCTCCTGTTCATATTTAAAGTAAAGATTAATTTTTGTAACAAGCATAACATCAATGTTTTGTGTCTCTAATTGGTACATTCAAAATGAATAGCTTACAAACTAGCACACATTATCAGAATACACTTTCCTCCATTTCACAGATTGACGAAATTAAGTAACAGAGAGATTAAGTATTTTGCACGAACTCCTGGAATGAAGCCAGGATGCAAACAGACTGACTCCAATGCCCCTGCTTTCCCCACTTTGCAAGAGCAAAGTTAAACCCAGAATTCTTAACTTCATGCTCATGCCTGAAGTTCAGGGAGACTTAAAAAATTTGTCATATGTAAATGTGGGCAGGTAGGCAACTATAAACATTTTTTTCTGAGGAGAAATCTGAGCAATTTCCAAAGGAGTCATTGACCTGAAGAAACCTAAAATGCACTGCAACTAAACAATTATAATAGAAGGAGGATTAGCCATAATTCTTACATACTATTTTGTATAAGTATTAGGCTAGCATACCTGTAAACATCCTAGCTTTCAACAGCAAGAAGTCCTGTTACATAACAAGGTGCCTTATTTATCTGTATTACCTCAGGCATCATGGTTACTTTGTACCTTTCTCCTTTAAATACCTATTTAAAAGTATTTGATGTGCAACTCATTCATGTGAACAGACTATTCCATTACATTCGTCCCTCAACAGCAGGCACGATGAACTCTTAACTGATGCTACTCTCCCCTTACTGTACCCAGTGTTCCTAGATTCTTTTTTTTTTTTTTTTTTTTGAGACGGAGTCTCGCTCTGTCGCCCAAGCTGGAGTGCAGTGGCCGGATCTCAGCTCACTGCAAGCTCCGCCTCCCGGGTTCACGCCATTCTCCTGCCTCAGCCTCCCGAGTAGCTGGGACTACAGGCGCCCGCCACCTCGCCTGGCTAGTTTTTTTTTATTTTTAGTAGAGACGGGGTCTCACCATGTTAGCCAGGATGGTCTCGATCTCCTGACCTCGTGATCCGCCCGCCTCGGCCTCCCAAAGTGCTGGGATTACAGGCTTGAGCCACCGCGCCCAGCCAAGTGTTCCTAGATTCTAATCAACAATTAATAGAACAATTTAAACTGCAGAATGTGAATTGAGCACACAAAATCAGATTCCTGATCCCAGTTGTTGACTTAAAGACAGTTCTATCAAGTCACTTGCATCCATTTCACCATGCAAAGTATACAACTAACTTACACAATTTCTTTTGTTATTATTTTAAATATATGTACAGTAAAATTCACCTTTGGGGGTGTACACTCCTATGAGTTTTAACA
Source organism: Rhinopithecus roxellana (assembly GCF_007565055.1). Taxonomy (NCBI): domain Eukaryota; kingdom Metazoa; phylum Chordata; class Mammalia; order Primates; family Cercopithecidae; genus Rhinopithecus; species Rhinopithecus roxellana. Next base: position 105,127,527 of record NC_044553.1, read on the forward strand.
CATGCATAGATTCTTATAGCCACCACCACGAACAAGATACAAAACAACTCCAGGCCGGGCGCGGTGGCTCAAGCCTGTAATCCCAGCACTTTGGGAGGCTGAGACGGGCGGATCACGAGGTCAGGAGATCGAGACCATCCTGGCTAATACGGTGAAACCCTGTCTCTACTTAAAAATACAAAAAACTAGCCGGGCGACTAGGCGGGCGCCTGTAGTCCCAGCTACTTGGGAGGCTGAGGCAGGAGAATGCCGTAAACCCGGGAGGCGGAGCTTGCAGTGAGCTGAGATCCGGCCACTGCACTCCAACCTGGGTGGCAGAGCAAGACTCGGTCCCAAAAAAAAAAAAAAAAAAAAAAAAAACAACTCCAACAACCCAAAGAATTCCCTCATGATACCTCTTTGCAGTCAGACTTTTCTCCCACTTCCAGCCCCTAGCAACTACTGATCTGTTCTTTTTTTCTATAATTTTGCATTTTCCAGAATATCATATAAATAGAATCATACAGTATGGAACCTTTGGAAACTGACTTCATTTTCCTAGCATAATGCATTTAAAATGCATCAAAGTTGTTGTACATGTCAACAGTTTGCTTCTTTTTATTGCTGAGTAGTATTCCATTGTATGGATATATGACAGTTTGCTTCTATATTCACTCAGTGAGGGAAATGTGGGTTATTTTCAGTTTTTTATGATTATGAATAATGCTACTATGAGCACATCTGTGCACAGACTTTTTGGTGACTATAGATTTTCATTTCTCTAGGATAAACACCCAAAAGTGGGATTACTGGGTCATATGCTAAGTGTATGCTTAACTTTAAAAGAAACTGCCACATTTTTCTAGAGTGGTTATACATTTTGCATTCCTACAAGCAACATAAGAGATGTTCTTCATTTTTGCCAGCACTTGGTATTCTTCATCTTAGCTGTTATGATAAATGTGTAATGATATCTCATTGTGGTTTTAATATGTATTTCCTTCCTTAAGTGTTCAAATTTGGTTTGGCCTTTGTTAGCACTGCTTGAGCAATTTTGTGCAACAGAAAATTTACCAGTACACTGACAGTACAAAAAATATTAAAGCTGGCCAATTCTCTCCTATTAAAGACAAGGAAGTTAAGGCCCAAAGAGAGGAAGTGGCCAGGCGCAGTGGCTCACACCTGTAATCCTAGCACTTTGGGAGGCTGAGGCGGGTGGACTGCTGAGATCAGGAGTTCAAGACCAGCCTGGGCAACATGGTGAAACCCCGTCTCTACTAAAATACAAAAAAAAGTAGCAGGGCATGGCGGCATGTGCCTGTATTCCTAGCTACTTGGGAGGCTAAGTCAGGAGAATCACTTGAACCCAAGAGGTGGAGGTTGCAGTGAGCCAAGATTGCACCATTGCACTCCAGCCTGGGTGACAGAGCAAGGCTCCATTCCAAAAAAAAAAAAAAAAATAGAGGGAGAGAGGAAGTGATATGTCCAAAGTTTCAGATGTTTGCTTTTTCTAATAGTTGTTTTTAATCATGGTAACATAAACAAAACTATCCAACTCCTGGATCCCTCTTTAAACAAGACAAAATAAAACCATAAAACACCATAAGCCCCACAAATAACTAATGCAGTACTATCCTGACACTGATTTGTGAAAGGCAGTCAGAATACACACTCCCGTATCAACACAGAAATGGAAGGAGCTAGAGGTATTAAGGCCATCACCAGGTTTCTGAAGCTGCACTCACACCTTATATAACGTCAAATATTCTGATCTCTAAATATTAGCAAGACAGAAGTTTCTTGGACACTATACTTAAAAAAAGAAGAAGAAAAGGACCAATCCTTTCTTCCTTGATTTGATACTTCCTTTCAAGTTTTACCTGGGCAGTACTATCCAGGTAGTATCTGACAGTATGCACCTGACAGTATGGGACACCATTCAGACGGTTGATCACAGTCTTAACTGTTACATTTAGTAGATTTAAGAGAATCAAAGCTGGCAAAGACCTCTTTACCATTCTTCCATGGAAGAAGACAAAACTCGTCTGAGTGTAGACACTATGCCATGGCTCAGGCCCCTCTAGGGTATTTCTCCTCAGGACTGTTCACCTATGGAGAGGCTGACTTGTGGTCTGCTCACCCAACATAATTCAGTACTTAAGGCTGGGTGGACTCTACCCAGTCCTAGCCGTGGAGTGACTGACCAGCTCTTTCATTGAAGACATAGAAAGTACAAGCAGACCCTTCTGGCAGGAGCTCTAACATCAGGCTTCCAACCTAGATTTCATCAGTAATAAAGCAAACACTTTGATTTCTATCTCAGGACTCCTAAATTGTTCGATTGAACTCAGAAGGGAAACCAGATGTTACTTATTGAACTCCAGGTACACATTATGTTTCACTTTAAAATATCTATACAATTATGACATCAAGTAGATGTCATCTGCTACTAGAATTATGTGGGAAAACCCTTGTTTGAGTAAGAGGACTTACTATGTAAATGTTTTTGAAAAAGTGGACTTCTGGCCGGGTGCAGTGGCTCACGCTTATAATCCCAGCACTTTGGGAGGCTGAGGCAGGTAGATTACCTGAGGTCAGGAGTTCAAGGCCAGCCTGACTAACATGGTGCAACTCTGTCTCTACTAAAAAAAACAAACAAACAAAAAAATTAGCCGGGTATGGTGGCACATGCCTGTAATCCCAGCTACTTGGGAGGCTGAGGCAGGAGAATCACCTGAATCCAGGAGTGGAGGTGGCAGTGAGCTGAGATCATGCCACTGCACTCCAGCCTGGCCAACAACAGCGAAAGCCCATCTCAAAAAAAAAAAAAAAAAAGTCCTTTCTTCAGTGAATTCTCATAGAGAGGGCCAACAGATAAGTCAGTAAGAGTGACACTAACCTGGTTAAGGAAGTGTGTGGTTTCTCAGAGCACACCCTGTTCTCATGCTCCTCCCACTCACTGCCCAATCTTTCTTCTCCTTCACTTCCAGGCTATCCTCTTTGATCATTAAACACCAAAAAGTAACTCTGCTACTCTCCTCATGAAGAACGTGTCACTTTCTATACTTGAGAGATCATGTCTGAAATCCAGACCCACAGGAAGGTGATGTGCCACTCTCCTTGGGTAGTCCCTAGGGTCATTTTGCTGCAACAACATGCTTAACAGCTCAGCTGAAGAACCTAGAAAAGATGCCATGGAGGCCACTTTCCTACAGTAGTTCTAAGATTTACTCAGCCGCTGTGGAAGACCTGAATATGATGACTATAGAAAAGCAGCCCCATTACAAAAACAGAAATATCACAAACTTAAAGTTTGTTTGTAGATCATATAAATTCTCACCATGCAAACTCTGATCTGTCCCCAACACATTCCACTCCGCGGGCAGCTTCAGGTGCCTGAATGCCAGCACTACCTTCTTATCGAGGGAATTCACATCCCCAGATGGGGGTCCTGACTGGTCAAGAAAACGGGTAAAGTTCAGAGCCTGCTGATTTCCAGCACTGGCTGCTAGGAATTGAGCTGCATCATACGCTTCATCCTGGATGAAATGAAAGTCTTCTTCAGCCACCACAAACACGGGAAGGCCCTCTTTGGAAGCACAGAGCTGCACCTTCACTGTCTCACAGCAATCATGACCTAAAGAAAACACAGGCAGCAAAGAAAACAGTATTAGAGCCTCACTGCTGAAGGGACACTGGTGGATCCTCTTAGCTCTTATTTCATGACATACAAATTTCTCCTAAAAAACACCCCTCCTTCCTCTTAAGCTCTGACAGCATTTTGCCAAACTTCTTAAAACTCCATTTTCAGCTTTTAACATTATTTGCAAATATGAGTTCCCTTAACAAAGAACAAAAAACTCTGTATCCCAGCTTTCACCATGCCTATAACATGGTATCTGGAACTGAACAGGCTCTGACTATCAACAAGGGCTATTCAGTTTGAACAGATTTAAGAATGAAAGCTGAAGGACCTGCAAGGCCTAGCATACGATGGAAAGTCCAATAGCTACTGAACTAAATTAGATCTGAAAACATAACAGGAAAAAATATCACTCATACAAGTTATATAGGAAGAATTTTACAGATTCACTAGCACTTGCTTTATTATCACAATACAAAGGCTCACATGATGAAGCACTTGGAAAAGTACACAATTACTTGATTTTATTTTACTACTAAGAGCAATACAAGGCCTAAAAAATAAATATTGATTTTTATTCTCAGATACACATTCTTTCCCATCTCAGCCACTAATGTAATGAGGACTTCAATGAAATTACCTGGTTTGCATGAGGATAATGCAATGCTGTGGCTGGGAGCCCAGCTCAGGAAACGCAAACATGCCAAGGACTCCATGGTGCCCAGTGTACAGACTGGCAGGCACCTCAGGAGTGGTGATTGGAGGCAGAAAACTGCATGCCACTCCAAAGAGCTCGGCTGGAGCCAGGTCAGCAAGATTTAACACCACATATCTACGGGTAAGGCCTTCTTGGATGATCGGGCTTTCTTTTGAATTTTTAGCCTCACAGAATTAAATATTTCCAATATTCAGAATATACTCATCAAAACACATATTGTATTTCCCCTGTTTTCACACACTGATCTCAAATAGCCAGAACTATGCTCCTATCATCATCCTTCTTCCATTATCTTTCTGATGACAAAGAAGGAAAGAAAGTAGAGTTCATGTTTTTGTTTGGGTGATGCCACTTCGTGCTCTGCCTGATTAATCATGGGCACCCATGCACATGCCACTTCCCTGAATCTCTAACATTCAGGCTGCTCTTCTACAGCTAAGGGCATGTAGAGAAACCCTCTACATGGTCCCTGAGACTGAATTTCCATACCACGGGCACAGGCCAACAGAGGTTTCAGACTTGGAACAAACTAAGCTTTCTGCTGTCTTTGAAAGAGACAATGTTTTTTCCATGTTATCAGAATAATAAATAAGTTGATTTTCCACATGCTTTTTTCCCAAGGGCCTCCTTAAGCCCTTCATCCTGTGGCAAAAGAAATCGCTCACTGCTGTGTACTTCTAGGGTGGTAGAAGTATTTACCAAGCAAGTACCTAGTACACATCAGGCATCTGAGTCATTTCTCTCCATAACAATTTTACGAGGCATGTATTGTCCTCAATTTATAGATTAGAAACTGAGACTTAAAGAAGTAACTTGCCCCATGTTACACAGACAATAAGGTGCGGAATTCACTATTCAGAGTCAAGGCTGATGCCAAAGGATATGGTCTATTATAACAGGAGGCAAGGGTTTTGTATCACATTGCCTATCAATAGGGCAATGTGTTTGAAGAGGAAGAAGGCTAAGAGCTAAGTCCCTACCTGAGAGGAGCCTAACACTTGGAATGATGGGCTAGTATGACTTTTAAGCAAGAATAATTGGTTCATGAACCATGAAGGTAAGTCTTCACATGAACACTGAATCCACACGATACTCCCACTGCCTTCCAAGTCGAATTCCTTCTAAGAAGGCTGTAGGAAGCTGAAACATCCTCTGCTTGGTGTGTGTGTGCAAGCGCGAGCATGTGCACATGCATGCACACTTTATAATAATGTATATGTGGTATTTATACATTTAATATATGAAAGGGAATTCGGGGAAAAAAGCAATATTTTTTTGAAGGGCAGCCAGCCTAACTACACAGACATCAATGTTAGCAGAAACAAACCAAATGATTCCTTTAGTAAGATTTGTCTATTTTTCTAACAGAAAATGTTTCCTTTAAAATATTATCTAACATCTGACTCAGTTTTGTTCAAGAGCTAAAAGCTAGACATCCATCAAGTCCAGGCACTATGATCAGAAGGTGAAGATGAGTAAAGTAAGGAGTCTCAACTCCTAAGAGATTTACGGTCCATAACAGAGAATCAAACAAGATGCAGAAAACTGCAACGTGAGTCAAAATGAGAGGACTTCTACAAGAACTTTCCTATCTAAAATATCTAAATATCTAAATACAGTGCAATTTGGGGAAAGGAGTGGTGCATTCCATATGTGGGCAAAAGCAGGAAGATTTCACAAAGGAGATGGCAATTAAGGACTTAGGCCAGGTGTGATGACTCACATTGTAATCCCAGCACTTTGGGAGGCCGAGGCAGGCAGATCACTTGAGGCCAGGAGTTCAAGACCAGACTGGCCACCACAGCGAGACTCTGTCTGTACTAAAAACAAAAATTAGCCAGGCATCTGTAGTCCCAGCTACTAGGGAGGCTGAGGCAGGAGAATCGCTTAAACCTGGGAGGCGGAGGTTGCCATGAGCCAAGATCGTGCCACTGGACTCCAGCCTGGGAGACAGAGACCCTGTATCTGAATGAATGAATGAATGAATGAATGAATGAATAAATAAATAAATAAAATCTAGAAGGGGCCCCCTAAATTCTTTAATATTATCACCTGAAACATCATACATAGCCTCACTTAATTTCCAAATAAACTGATGGTGGATGGATAAACGATGGATGGATGGAGAGATATGTCTGTTAGTCAGGAGAATTGCTTTAAAGAAGAAATGCTGTGGTTCATCAACAGAATCAATATATAGCATTGTACCATTTATCCAAAATTAAGCTAATCTGTAAACTTCTGAAAGTCCTCTGCGGTAGATCTGAATAAATGTCAATAAAGACCAAAATTTCACAATTCAATGATGATGATGTAAGTAATCTGAGATCCAAATTGAATTATGCTTTCAAACCTTAAATTCACAGTGCCTTAGAAGAGAGATTACACTATGTAAAACAGAATATCCACTGCCGTACCCATTTAACCAGTCCTTTTCCTTTCTTATCACTTTCCTTCCTCAAGCCTATGCAAAGATGAGAAACCTGAACTCTTGAATCAGAAAGGGAGTCACAATACCATTAAAAGTAAACATCATTCACACAGCAAAAAGCCATGGTGAAACAATGCTACCTTACCCAAAACTGTGAAGTGCCAAAGTAAAGTATCTGCACAGAAATTTGTCTGGAATTGCTAAAATGACTGTTCACTGAGGCAGAATGGGATGAGGGCGAACTACAGGGAGAGAAACAGAACAAGGCGGGATGGGTGTGTGCATGTGGGGGTGTTGTGCTTGGCAACACCAGTATGCTTATCTCTTTCTGCTGCATTAGCAGAGTTTGTTAGCAGATGAATGGATGGATGTATGAGCTACTGTCAGCTCTGTGTACAACGAAAATCAAACTGTATAACAGAGAAGGCAGAATGTCAGAAATAGCCATGAAAGAGATATCTCAGAAACTGTCCAATTGCTAATCCAATGTTTTCCCTTCAGATATGAATTCAAAATCTGAAGGAGAAACTATGAATCATCTTAAGTAAAATATGCCATAAATCTGGAATTTGTTTGGTATGATTAGAGGCTTCTTTTTCAAAAGAAAACCTGAGGGTTAAAAGATGAGTGGGGAACTCAGAGTTTCCTGGATTAGTCTTTATTGAACTTAAGAGTACACTGGAAGCGTTACTACTGATCAAGAATAAAGTACCTCACCCCACTGTCTGGAAATCAACCATACCAGGTTGGCCTACTGTCTCACATTAATGTTTTCCATTAGGCTCAAGTGGCTCTCAGGATTATTTTTTAATTCCTATAACCTTTCCGATAAAGCACCTGGGGAGGAAATCACCATTTTTAAAAAAGTTACATAATACAGACTCAATAATAAAACAAATCACCCCATATGCCTACACCAAAACCTCTTACTATCATAAATTAGCTCTACAGACACGACTATTTGCAAGAGGCCCAATAGTCTTACGACTGCCTTTGTACATAAAGACTGCAGGGTTATTAACAATGTCTGCAATTACACTGCAAAGACATGGGGATGGGAAACTGTATCCAATTTGATATAATAACCACAATCTAACTTTCTGCATAAAAACAGAAGCTGCAGTAGGAAGAACAATAGCAGGATTTTCAATTAGTTCCATGGTGTTTTTCCTCTGATTCAATTTCCTGGTAACAAGAAAGAAAATAAAAATCCCAATCTTTTTTTAAAAAGGGAAGTTTTGAAAATTTTACTGAATTTCTGAAGGCAGTTACTCTAGAGTATTTATAGAGGGGAAGGAGAGAGAGAAACTACTAGAAGAAACATGGCCCAAACTTTAATTCCATATTTTAAATTATGAATTAATTTCTGAACTTCTCATACTATCAAGTCCACTTACAAGACAAATATAAATTATGGGGTGGGAGAAGTCTGCTCCCAGCTGAGTACATTGTAGTGATCCTCCTCAAGTATGCTGGCAATTAGCTGTCAAGTAGAAAATATTAGGTTTGAACTCCAGCTCCACTTCAACAGATTTGGTTATCCTGAGAAAGTCATTCAATCTTGAAGCCTGTTTTCCTTGTACACAAAATGAGAACACCATTAACCTTATGGATTGTTAAAACCATTAGAGCTGTGCACAAAGTACCTGGCATAAAATGGGCATCTAAAACTGGTAGTTTTTATTATTAGCATTAAAATGCTTCTGTTTAGGAAACTCAAGGAAAACAGATCCCTAACACTCTACAAAGAGCTTCTCCAGCATGGCCCAACAAAGCTTGCCATTGGCACTGCAGAAATAACAAAATAGAGGAGGGAAAGAATAAACAAAAACACAAGGCGCACCTAGGTGAGAAACAAAAACTTAACTACTGATGGTCCTCTTAAAATCATCTAATCTGCACCTTTTTTATGCTGGCAGGTCAGGAGGTGTGTGTGTGTGAGGTTGGGAGAGCTCTCCGGCAGGCTCCTTCTCACTATATGGAGCACCGCACCCATGGAAACGAAATATTGCTACTGATAAACAAAACTGCTGAAGCACAGCCCAAGAATTACTTCATTTCCTATTAAGCTAAAAGTGGAATGCATCCCATCTGGGCCCTCTCTTTTGAGGATGAAACAATAGGAACTTTGTTTCATCAGCTATCCAAAAAGAAACCCTAAAAGTGTTTGCTGGGCCAGCCAAGCCCAGTCCCACACAGACATCACCTTCTAAGAGAAAAAGTGATGGAAAATATAAAAATAATATCTTGATTACTTCAGTTTGGCATCAAAGTCTCTAAAAATTTGGTGTCTTTTTCTTCCTTCTGAAGTGTCTACGATAGGGTTAAAAGAAACAAATTTTCAGTCTTCAGATCCAGACTCTAATAAGAAATAGGATTATGTGCAGAAGTACACACCCACTGCTGGGTTTTGGTGACCTAATGGTAGTGTGCAGATTTGGTATATGTGTAAAATGTCTCTATGTGTACAGGAGTATTTAATCAGAAAAGAACAAAGAGTAGGCACAGGAATTTCACCATGTACATTTTAGAGGAGGAAGGAGAGATTTAATGCTAAAAATGTGCTCCGCTATATTCCAGCCCATACTTCTAAGGCAGTGTTTCTCAGCCTTTTCTTCCGTTATACCCCAAAGAGCCTTTTCAGACATTATTCTCTATTCACCCCTCACTTCATGAAACTTTAATACCACAGATAGACCACAAATTTGTTTAACTGTGTTTTACATACACACAGTAAGTCTTTTTTGTTCCCCAAAAGGCAACTTTCACCCCCTTGGGAGGATATCACTCCCTTAATATCGTATGCCCTAGGATTCCAGTGCTGTGTTCATGGTTCCAAAGTTATGAAATATATAATTACCTCATAACATTACAACTAAGGACAGCAGATAACAGATTTTTTTTTTTTGCTTTTCAACTAGTTCTCAGTCTGTTTTTCCAGTATAACCACTATATGTACTAACTAGCATTCGGACAGTAATTTAAGTTTTGCAGAATATAAAATCTCATCTGTCTAGAGATAGCTTTATAGTAAGATATTTCAGAATAGGGAGACTGTTATAGAAAAAGTCCAATAAAAATAACTGATTACCTTGGCAGGCATTGCCAGGGGCAGGGCCGGGCTGGGGGATGGGGGGGTGTCAGAATTCTCTAATTAAGTCCATTAAATTAAAAGTCTACAACTTCTTTTCAAATATGCTATTCAATTTGGTAATACTGGACATCTGCTGCTAGAAAGTAATTCTTGGTTCACAAGAAATGAAAGAGGCCAAGCATGGTGGCTCACGCCTATAATTCCAACACTTTGCTAGGTGGAGGCAGAAAGATCACTCAACCCAGGAGTTTGAAACCAGCCTGGGCAACACAGGGAGACACCATCTCTAAACACACACACACACACACACACACACACACACACACACACACACACACAAATTAGCCACTCATGATGGTGAGTGCTACTTGGGAGGCTGGGGTAGAAGGATAACTTGAGCCTGGGAGGTCAAGCCTGCAGTGAGCTATGATTGTGTCACTGCACTTCAGCCTGGATAAAAGACTGAGACTCTGTCTCCAAAAAAAAAAAAAAAAAAGAGAGAGAGAGGAAGAAAAAGAAAGACATAACACATTATTACTCAGACCATTTGTTGTAATCTGGGCTGTAATTTTTTTCTTTAAACCTAAAAGAACTTCTGATCAGGTAAATGTATTTTTCTTTCTTAATGACAAATCTACTTTATAAAGTACCTTCCCTTATCAGTGAAAAAGAAAAGGAAAATATAAAAGAGCCGAGTCAAATTTGGAGTCAGTAAAGGTTTGCAGTTCTTCAAACAAGAACACTTGCTGTGAATTCTAAAAATAAACAACAGACATGGCTGAAAAAAGATTTCATTTTATGAAAGATTCTGCACCAAAGTCTTTTACAAAAATAGTATACAAAACCCACTAAACATCCTGTTCCATCTTCTATTCTGAAATCACTACTTGGTCTAAATTCACAGTTTCATTAATAAAAATGAACACAATAAAACAGTACTCTATGCCCCCATCTCACCCCAACAATTATCTTCAAAGGATGTCCAGATTTCTGTACACTATTTGCCAATCCTACCTAGGTCTTAAAAAAACAAATCTCAGCTTTCTCTCTCGAGAAAAATCACTGGTTAATTAAAATGTCATTTAGGATTTTACTTGTTTTCTATGAAGGGATAATAATGGAATATCATTTTCATTTATTACTAAGGCAACACCTTTCATTATTAGAAGTATATTTCCATCTCAAGCTACATTTCAAAGCAAATTATATTCTTGAACGAGCTACTTTCATAGGTGTTTTGAATGTAATATTTTATTATAAAGCTGTGGTTGACCTCCAGTGTTAATCAACATAAAGATGGATTTATTTTCAAAAAAGAAGACATTCTTTTCAGCAATCAAAATGTTTTCATCGAAAATTACTATGTATCATACAAATAACATGCTCACTGTAAACATTTAAACAATTCAGGTCGGGTGCGGTGGCTCACGACTGTAATCCCAGCACTTTGGGAGGCCAAGGCTGGTGGATCACAAGGTCAGGAGATCGAGACCATCCTGGCTAACAGAGTGAAACCCCGTCTCTACTAAAAATACAAAAAAATTAGCTGGGCATAGTGGCAGGTGCCTTTAGTCCCAGCTATTTGGGAGGCTGAGGCAGGAGAGTGGTGTGAACTCGGGAGGTGGAGCTTGCAGTGAGCCGAGATCCAGCCACTGCACTCCAGCCTGGGTGACAGAGCGAGACTCCATCTCAAAAAAAAAAAAAATAAATAAAATAAAAAAAAATTAAAAAAAATTAAAAAAAAAATTCAAAGATAGATAAAGTAGAAAGTCAAAGTCTCCACCTACCTGCCCTCTAAGATGTTACTACTTATGCTTAAAATACTTCATTTTTAAAAAGGAGGGGAAATCACCTCATAACTACTTTAAAAGGTCTTTACAACTTCTTTGTAATTACAGACACATGCAAACACACACACACACACACACACACACGGGGGGGGGGATGGGGAAGGAGGAGGCAGGAGGGAGGGATAGACAGACACATACACTTCAATGTAGGACTTACTACAAAGCATGCAAAAAAAAAAAAAAGAGAGAGAGAAAACAGAGATGGGTGGGAAATAGGCCTGCAATTTCAATATCCGAAGTCAAAACAATTTATTAGGAGATAATTTAGAATGTCTATGAGCCAACCCTATTTAGGGAAATATTGATTTGATAAAAGGTTACAGACTAACATCGAAAAGTAGCTGCCCTTTGAGGGTTAATCAATCCTTTGGTTTTAGGAAAAACTAAAATGTTACAAAACACAGTGAAACACACAGAGAACTCAAAGAAAAATCAGAGCCAGCAATCTGGATGAAACATGAAAAATAAAAAAATAATAATAATAAAAGCAAGAAGAGGCTGGGCACAGTGGCTCATGCCTGTAATCCTAGCACTTTGGGAGGCCAAGGTGGGCAGATCACGAGGTCAGGAGTTCAAGACCAGCCTGGCCAACATGGTGAAACCCCACCTCTACTAAAAATAACGAAATTTAGCCAGGCATGGTGGCACACGCCTGTAATCCCAGCTACTCAGGAGGCTGAGGCAGGAGAATTGCTTAAACCCAGGAGATGGAGGTTATAGTGAGCCAAGATCGTGCCATTGCACTCCAGCCTGGGCAACAGAGCAAGACTCCTTCTTGGGGTGGGGGGTGGGGGGCAAGAACAAGGCACAAAGCTCTGTTTCTTCTCTTAGCCAAAATGACTAGGAATTGCAGAGCTCGTCCCAACATAAGCACAAAGAGTGCAGAGACATCCCTGTAGGCAGTAGCTGCTGCAACAAACAGACCATGCACACTTATCCAGGAACTGGGATGCACAGTGCACTGCATGGACTTTCCACGAAGATTGGACTTTCCATGAAGATTCTTGACTAATCTAACACTCCTCTCAGCAAACAGGAAGTCTGAGGCTATTAATGCAGCTAACTGATGCATAAAAATCATCGGACTCCTTCTCCAAGCTAAAAATGTAACTCAAGAAGCCAGAGACTCCTTTCGGATTTAAAAAAAAAAAAAAAAAAAACAGGGCGGGGAGGGGGGTTACATGTGAGTTTGAGTATGGGTGTATTCACATACATACACATCTTTCTAGAAGAGCAGCTTCTGGGAAGCAGGATGTGTGACACAGTAGAAATGTTGTTCTATCAAGTGACAGTTTCCTAGAACAAGACTTCTTAGCATATGAGGAAACCAAACAAAAATCCTTGTCCTCATAAAGCTGACACTTTAGTTGGGGCAGATAGAAAATAAATAAGGTGAATAAGTAAAATATATGTGAGAAGTTGAAAAGTGCAATGGAGAAAAATAAAGCAGGAAAGGGGGATAGGGAATATGGAGAGGAGGCAGCTGTGTATTTTTATAAGCTGGACCGAAAGGCTTCACTGAGGTGATAGCTAAGTAAGGGCCTGAAGGAAGGGAAGGCACAAGTCTAAGTCCACAAAGGCAGATTTAAAGACGTGTAGGTCCAGGCTAAAGAATTTATCCCATGATATAAACAAGAAATTCAAACAAGTTAACCCCCAAAATGCTTCTATCTCTACCCCTCCACAATAAATTACCAAACTAAGCCAAATGACAGTAGCTGAAAAAGACAAATAACCAGAAGAATCTCATATGCGATAAGTAGAGCAATAGGGTCTGGTCAGGAATCTCCTTTGCTTAGTTAATAGAGTTTCTACTACACCAACTAAGGATCTCATTGGTACCCTTGCACACATATCAAGGCTCATATGTTAAAAGTGTTGTCTTACTCTCCATTTGGCCTTCCAGAGGTAAAAGAAGGTCTTTCAGGGACTCTAATCCTTTTGTCACCTCTGCTGTGATGAGGTACCTCATTATCAGCTGCCTGACTAAATTCAGGTAGGAAGCAGAATGTTCAGGCCAATGGGAAGGGAGGAGTTATCTGACCTCATAAGCATGATGGAAAATACTGGAATGTGGCTAAGTGGAGAGACAATTAGTAGAAAATGAAAGAAAAGCCAGGTACTAGGTAGGATTCCAGGGCCAAAGCACAGGGGTTAGGAATGATTTCCCAGGATTTGGACCAAATTAGAGGAAAGGAGCAGAGTCTAACATACATTCTGCTTCGTTTGGGTGGGCAGGGCAAGGGTACTTATATAGACATATATAGAGAGGTACTAGAATCAAAGTCAAGGGAAGAAATGTGAACTAGAGCTCAGAAAGGTAGGCTGAGGACAATGTTCAAGGATTTGGTACAAACTTAGAGCAGGCTGTCATACAAGTTCAGCAACTCTGGGAAAGTAATTGCCTGCTGCCCATCCTGGTTTAAGGACCTTACCAGCAAAGGCATAAGGGCTTTGAGGTACATCCCTCTCCACCAAGAGAACAGACTTTGTTGGGATCTGTGACTGAGGATCACAGTTAGGACACAGGCCATGCTTGTTATATTTGCCTTTTCCCTTTTATCTGCTTGCAGTCTCCTTGTATCTGCCCTTTCTAGATACACATGCACACACAGGTATACAAACACACAGTCCTCAAACTTTAACCCTAAAGTGCTCCTAGTATAGGAAGTATTATGTTTATAAAACTTACCTCAATTCCTTTCCTAATGAGAACTGAGTCACGGACTGATCAATTATACCTAGGTTAAGAAGCTGTTTCTCCCCACCACCAACACATAATAAATGTTCAGTAATGGTGATACTGGATGGCACCTACTAGAGAGCAGACCTCCAGAGAAGTCTTTCTGATGTGATACACATCACAGGAAACAAGATGACTGGAGCTGTGGGTTACAAGGAAGGATACCTAATACTCTTCAGAAAAGCAATTGGTATCTATCCTGACTGCCTTCTTTTATTTCCTGTCCATAAAAATTTGGAAATAATATACCTAGAGACTCTCTAGAATCTTTAAATCCTTGAATTTTCAACATCATTTTTACCAAGTAGGAGGATAAACCAGCTTTCAACTGTCATAATCCCAGTTCTTAAATAAGTTATAATTTACAGAATTTGGTAGGTGGCTGACACAACAATAATACATATAAAACGGCACAGCAATAAAAAACTGGGAATCTTCTCCAATACCAGCAGGACCAGATATTCAAACTGCTTTATAAACTAATAAATTTTTTTAAACTGCCTACACTTCACTCTTCCTGTCACTCTATACTAATAAACATAGAATAAAAGTGTTTAAGAACTAGGAAAAGCTAGTAAGGATCCCATTCAAATACTTACCAGGAGCAATGGTCTCCAATGTATCAGAACTGACCTTCCGAGTACTTGTACAGTGACGGAGGGTGGAACCCGAAAATACCAAGTAAAACACTACATCATCTTCAACTTTGTCCTCTTCAGCAAGCAGCACTGTAACAACACAATCGCCCTAGGAAAGGAAACAATATAGCAAGTTTACATTAGTAAGGTTCCTCTTCACAGCCTATCTTTATCAAACATTATATTTAAGGGAAAATCAAATATACTGTCTAATCCATGCCCCCATTCTAGTAAGCTGAAACAGGTATAAAGATTGAGCACTTATGTGCCAGGCAATTATCCAGGCATTCACAATACAGAATAAACCTGAAAATAAGATCGTTCTCTCTTCTTTAAATTTACATTTTAGTGGAAGTGATTAGACAAATAAGTTAACTAACAAGATGAAGGAAAACTTTACTTGACTTTGGTAAGGTTAAAAAGGGGAAGGGCGGGGGAGACAGAGAAGAAAATCCAAAAATAAGGCAGACAGGATGGAGGGGGTATAATAAATGATCACACCCTTGTACTCAGAATGCTTCTTAACTCCTGTGTTCCAGTTGACAATAATTCTCTAAATTCTATATCCCTATAAATCATTACCAAGTCCATACATTCTCCAGCAATAGGCTTGCCTGGAAAGGGGAGAGTGCAAAGAAGACCAGCTTGGGCTCCAGCCTAAGTGCATAACAGGCTACAACATCCAGGTTAGTGTAAGTATACGCTATGATGTTTGCACAACGAACAAAATCACCTAATACCATATTTCTCAGAACATATCCCCATAGTTTAAACAGCACATGACTGTATAGGAAAGCTCCTGGAACATGTTCAACTCTCCGTCTATAATATTTTTAACCTATTTCAATAGGAGGCTACTTTTCTAATAATTTGTATTTCCTAACCATCTGACATTCCTACTCTTCTTTATCTATCCCTACATTAATCCCATAAAAATCAGACAAAAAATCTTGGGCCAATAACTTTGTCTATGACTTTGCAACTAGTAGAAGGTAAGACATCTTTGTCTTTCAGTTGCTTTTTTTTTTTTTTTTTAAGACGGAGTTTCTCTCTTGTTGCCCAGGCTGGAGTGCAATGGCATGCTCTCGGCTCACTGCAACCTCCAACTCCTAGGTTCAAGCGATCCTCGTGTCTCAGCCTCTCAAGTAGCTGGGATTACAGGCACCCACCACCACACCCAGCTACATTTTTTTGTATTTTTAGTAGAGACAAGGTTTTCCCATGTTGGTCAGGTTGGTCTCGAACCCTGACCTCAGATGATCTGCCCGCCTCAGACTCCCAAAGTGCTGGGATTACAGGAGTGAGCCACCGTAGCCAGCTGTAAATACTCTTTAGTAGTTTTTATATATAGTGTTTCTTTTTTTAATCAAGACCAGTGGCTAAATATATTCTATGAAATACTGTCCTAATTATTAGCATTCTCCCAATTACAAACTATACAATTCCTGTTGTAAACATAACAAAAGACTACAAAGCATCAAGGTTTAAAGCACTGAGATGTAATACTATATAAATCTTAATAATGCACTACAGAAAAATCAATTTAGAGAAGGCCGAACCATTTTAGCTTCATAATTAGAGGAGTAAATTCTCATTATGTACAGAAGATTTTTCCTTTCAATTTTAGCAACAATTAACGCCAACAAGAGAACCATACCACCCTGTGGTCACAATTTACTAAGCCCAGCAGTATAACTGAGCAGAAGGTAATTTTTTACTAAACACTAAAAAGCAAAAACCATCAAGTCAAACCTAGGAACCAGGTCTATTAACAAAACATGCTCCAGCGGGTCCATGACTACTACTATGACTATCACAGTGGAGCATTCAACAGTATCCTAATCCAAGGAATATCACAGCTGGTAAAACAGAATTATCACTGACTTCAGTTACTACTCAGAAGTAGACTTTTGTCTTGTTTATAAGACTCTCTCGGAAACATTTTTGAAAAGTTTAGCCTGGTAATATGTGTAATCTCCTTTGGCATAATGCAACCAGTTAAGAAGATGTTTGCAGTGTGTATGAGAAGAGTCTATTTCTCAAGGTACTGAAATATCCTCATAGCCTGAAAAAAGTACAAATGAAAAGTTCCATCCTTTGCAGCATAGGTTGACAAACTATGGCCCACACGTAAATTCCAGCCTCCCACCATCCCGTTTTACATTTTGCCGGGGTGGGGGTGGGGGTTAGGGTTAGGGACAAAAGAAGGCCTTTTAATCCTTTTAACGTGAAAATTACATGAAATTCAAATTCACTGTCAATAAATAAAGGTTTAATTGAACTCAGACCATTCATTTACCCACCATTCACGGCTACTTTTGCACCACAATGGGCCATAGAAGGTAATGATTACATGAGAACTTAGCCCACAGCCTAAATTATTTACTATCTGGACTTTTACAGGAAAAAAAGAAAAAAAAAAATTCACTTTGATTTCTAACCTGGTATTCTAAGACTATATCTTCCTTTTCAAGATCAAGAATTTCATTCTCACATGAGACCCAACATCTTGCTAGGAGACTCTCTGTGCCCCAAGATACTAGTGATGTCTGGGCCTTCTTTTGGGGACAGAGGAGGTGGCTAATTATAAGCAGATGAAATCCTTTTAGCAATGCTTTCAATATGAACCTCTTTTTACAAGTAAATTTTAAACTGCTTTCATATATTTTTTTCTTTTTTTTTTTATTATACTTTAAGTTCTAGGGTACATGTGCACAACGTGCAGGTTTGTTACATATGTATACTTGTGCCATGTTGGTGTGCTGCACCCATCAACTCGTCAGCACCCATCAACTCATCATTTACATCAGGTGTAACTCCCAATGCCATCCTTCCCCTCTCCCTCCTCCCCATAATAGGTCCCAGTGTGTGATGTTCCCCTTCCAGAGTCCAAGTGATCTCGTTGTTCAATTCCCACCTATGAGTGAGAATATGCGGTGTTTGGTTTTCTGTTCTTGTGATAGTTTGCTGAGAATGATGGTTTCCAGCTGCATCCACGTCCCTACGAAGAACATGAACTCATCCTTTTTTATGGCTGCATAGTATTCCATGGTGTATATGTGCCACATTTTCTTAATCCAGTCCGTCACTGATGAACATTTGGGTTGATTCCAAGTCTTTGCTATTGTGAATAGTGCACAATAAACATATGTGTGCATGTGTCTTTATAGCAGCATGATTTATAATCCTTTGGGTATATACCCAGTAATGGGATGGCTGGGTCATATGGTATTTCTAGTTCTAGATCCTTGAGGAATCGCCATACTGTTTTCCACAATGGTTGAACCAGTTTACAATCCCACCAACAGTGTAAAAGTGTTCCTATTTCTCCACATCCTCTCCAGTACCTGTTGTTTCCTGACTTTTTAATGATTGCCATTCTAACTGGTGTGAGATGGTATCTCATTGTTGTTTTGATTTGCATTTCTCTGATGGCCAGTGATGACGAGCATTTTTTTCATGTATCTATTGGCTGTATGCATGTCTTCATTTGAGAAATGTCTGTTCATATCCTTTGCCCACTTTTTGATAGGGTTGTTTGTTTTTTTCTTGTAAATTTGTTTGAGTTCTTTGTAGGTTCTGGATATTAGCCCTTTGTCAGATGAGTAGATTGCAAAAATTTTCTCCCATTCTGTAGGTTGCCTGTTCACTCTGACGGTAGATTCTTTTGCTGTGCAGAAGCTCTTTAGTTTAATTAGATCTCATTTGTCAATGTTGGCTTTTGTTGCCATTGCTTCTGGTGTTTCAGACATAAAGTCCTTGCCCATGCCTATGTCCTGAATGGTACTACCTAAGTTTTCTTCTAGGGTTTTTATGGTATTAGGCCTAACATTTAAGTCTCTACTCCATCTTGAATTAATCTTCGTATAAGGAGTAAGGAAAAGATCCAGTTTCAGCTTTCTACTTATGGCTAGCCAATTTTCCCAGCACCATTTATTAAATAGGGAATCTTTTCCCCATTTCTTGTTTCTCTCAGGTTTGTCAAAGATCAGATGGCTGTAGATGTGTGGTATTATTTCTGAGGACTCTATTCTGTTCCATTGGTCTATATCTCTGTTTTGGTACCAGTACCATGCTGTTTTGGTTACTGTAGCCTTGTAGTATAGTTTGAAGTCAGGTAGCGTGACGCCTCCAGCTTTGTCCTTTTGACTTAGGATTGTCTTGGCAATGCGGGCTCTTTTTTGGTTCCATATGAACTTTAAAGCAGTTTTTTCCAAGTCTGTGAAGAAACTCGTTGGTAGCTTGATGGGGATGGCATTGAATCTATAAATAACCTTGGGCAGTATGGCCATTTTCACGATATTGATTCTTTCTATCCATGAGCATGGTATGTTTTTCCATTTGTTTGTGTCCTCTTTGATTTCACTGAGCAGTGGTTTGTAGTTCTCCTTGAAGAGGTCCTTTACATCCCTTGTAAGTTGGATTCCTAGGTATTTTATTCTCTTTGAAGCAATTGTGAATGGAAGTTCATTCCTGATTTGGCTCTCTGTTTGTCTGTTACTGGTATATAAGAATGCTTGCGATTTTTGCACATTAATTTTGTATCCTGAGACTTTGCTGAAGTTGCTTAGCAGCTTAAGGAGATTTTGGGCTGAGACAATGGGGTTTTCTAAATATACAATCATGTCATCTGCAAACAGGGACAATTTGACTTCTTCTTTTCCTAACTGAATACCCTTGATTTCTTTCTCTTGCCTGATTGCCCTAGCCAGAACTTCCAACACGATGTTGAATAGGAGTGGTGACAGAGGGCATCCCTGTCTTGTGCCAGTTTTCAAAGGGAATTTTTCCAGTTTTTGCCCATTCAGTATGATATTGGCTGTGGGTTTGTCATAAATAGCTCTTATTATTTTGAGGTACGTTCCATCAATACCGAATTTATTGAGCGTTTTTAGCATGAAGGGCTGTTGAATTTTGTCAAAAGCCTTTTCTGCATCTATTGAGATAATCATGTGGTTCTTGCCTTTGGTTCTGTTTATATGCTGGATTACATTTATTGATTTGCGAATGTTGAACCAGCCTTGCATCCCAGGGATGAAGCCCACTTGATCATGGTGGACAAGCTTTTTGATGTGCTGCTGAATCCGGTTTGCCAGTATTTTATTGAGGATTTTTGCATCGATGTTCATCAGGGATATTGGTCTAAATTCTCTTTTTTTGTTGTGTCTCTGCCAGGCTTTGGTATCAGGATGATGTTGGCCTCATAAAATGAGTTAGGGAGGATTCCCTCTTTTTCTATTGATTGGAATAGTTTCAGAAGGAATGGTACCAGCTCCTCCTTGTACCTCTGGTAGAATTCAGCTGTGAATCCATCTGGTCCTGGACTTTTTTTGGTTGGTAGGCTATTAATTATTGCCTCAATTTCAGAGCCTGCTATTGGTCTATTCAGGGATTCAACTTCTTCCTGGTTTAGTCTTGGAAGAGTGTAAGTGTCCAGGAAATTATCCATTTCTTCTAGATTTTCTAGTTGATTTGCGTAGAGGTGTTTATAGTATTCTCTGATGGTAGTTTGTATTTCTGTGGGGTCGGTGGTGATATCCCCTTTATCATTTTTTATTACGTCTATTTGATTCCTCTCTCTTTTCTTCTTTATTAGTCTTGCTAGCTGTCTGTCAATTTTGTTGATCTTTTCAAAAAACCAACTCCTGGATTCATTGATTTTTTGGAGGGTTTTTTGTGTCTCTATCTCCTTCAGTTCTGCTCTGATCTTAGTTATTTCTTGCCTTCTGCTAGCTTTTGAATGTGTTTGCTCTTGCCTCTCTAGTTCTTTTAATTGTGATGTTAGAGTGTCAATTTTAGATCTTTCCTGATTTCTCTTGTGGGCATTTAGTGCTATAAATTTCCCTCTACACACTGCTTTAAATGTGTCCCAGAGATTCTGGTATGTTGTATCTTTGTTCTCATTGGTTTCAAAGAACATCTTTATTTCCGCTTTCATTTCATTATGTACCCAGTAGTCATTCAGGAGCAGGTTGTTCAGTTTCCATGTAGTTGAGCGGTTTTGATTGAGTTTCTTAGTCCTGAGTTCTAGTTTGATTGCACTGTGGTCTGAGAGACAGTTTGTTATAATTTCTGTTCTTTTACATTTGCTGAGGAGTGCTTTACTTCCAATTATGTGGTCAATGGTAATACCTATATTTAATAGTTAGGGTTTTGGTTGTTGTTTGAGACAGGGTCTCACTTAGTTGCTCAGGCTGGAGTGCCAGGCACAATCAGGGGTCACCGCAGCCTCCAATTCCAGGACTCAAGTGATCCTCCCCCTGCTGCCTCCCAAGTAGCTGGGATCACAGGCATGCGCCACTGCTTTGGGCTACTTTTTTTTTTTTTTTTTTTGAGGCGGAGTCTTGCTCTGTCGCCCAGGCTGGAGTGCAGTGGCCGGATCTCAGCTCACTGAAAGCTCCGCCTCCCGGGTTTACGCCATTCTCCTGCCTCAGCCTCCCAGGTAGCTGGGACTACAGGTGCCCGCCACCTCGCCCGGCTAGTATTTTGTATTTTTTAGTAGAGACGGGGTTTCACAGTGTTAGCCAGGATGGTCTCGATCTCCAGACCTCGTGATCCACCCGTCTTGGCCTCCCAAAGTGCTGGGATTACAGGCTTGAGCCACCACGCCCGGCTGGGCTACTTTTTAAATTTTCTGTAGAGATCAGGTATCCGTATGTTGCCCAGGATGGTCTCAAACTCCTGACCTCAAGTGATCCTCAAGGCCTGCCAAAAATGTTGAGATTATAGGCATGAGCCACTGCTCCTGGTCTGTAGTTTTCTTGTTTTTGTTTGTTTTTAATATTAAGTCACACTACCTTATGACAAAAAAAAATTCAATAGAAGAGAACACAAAAGCTCCATTCATTTCAAAGCCACTTGAAATTTAGATTCAAAAGGCATCTGGAATCAAAAATACCTGTTTTCCTTGAAGGAGTATTCTCTGCACACTGATAAAGTCACTGAGAGCAAATAACAAACTGCATTTCAGCCACTAACTCCCATTTTACTCCAGCAGAACCAGGTACCTATTCTTGAGATGGATTTGAAAGATTAAATGAGTAGAATGGTGATGAAAAAATAACAAGGAAAAACAGATCTAGGTAACAATTTTTGTTGTGATGCTTTAATCCTACCATCTTTAAAGAATATCCTGGTATTAATAAATTACTCTGCTGTGCCTGGAAAAGACCAGTCTACAGAATAAATAGATGCATCAGTCTGGCTACAAAGTGAACAAGTCTGCCATGTTTCTAAATAAAATAAAATAGATCACCTTATTAACAAGGGTAATTTTCAAGACATTCTCAATTATCATTTTAGTTTGACCCAACCTCAGGAAGAGTACACACCTACATCACCACTCTCTTCCAATAATCTGAACTTAAGAAACAGTGTGATCCTCTTACACAGATATTTTCCATGTTTCATCATTAGTGAGAAATGTCTCCCTGAAACTGACAGTTTTTTCAGGGTCCTAATTAGTTTTGCTGACAGATGACACAAAAACTAATGGAAAAGACATCTATACTCGCCCTTATTCTGTAAATATAGGTTAGCCCCCCCACCCCCATATAAATAAACTGTGATGTAAAATATCACTATCAACCACTTATTTGCAAATAAAAACAGGTTTTTATAAAAGAGTTACTCTACAATGTGATTTTAAATGGTAGCCACGGTCTCACTTTTCCCCATCCTGAAGTAATTCTTAGAGTAGCTACATACTATAATAATGGCACTGTAACTTCCTTTATATATTAAGTTAAAAAAATTTTTTTTCACTTAGATTGCTACCCTGGAATTCTAAGAATATACTTTCCTTTTCTAGACAAAAGATTTCCTCTCCTCATGAGACCCAACATCTTGCTGGGAGACTCTCCATGTCCCAAGATACTAGTGGTCTGAGGCTTTCCTTTAACTGGGAAAAGTAACTTGATGGAAAAAAAAAAAAAAAAAAAGAAGTGCGATGAGAAAGGGAAAGGTATTTGGGGGATGGGAAGAGGCAAATTACAATGCAGGGATGAATGGACAAAAAAGGGCTTTGGACAGGGAAAGGGGTAGATACGGATTAGGAGAATGAGATAGAAAGCCCTGTAGGAGGGTGAAAGACAGGATGACATCAATGTCATCTTAGATAGTAAGAAAGTGTCAGCCATAGATTTTCAAAGGTGGGCCCAGTCAGCAGCAAAGTCAGTGGTATACTGGAGTTGGCTTATGGAGACTCATGAGTGCTCATTGTTAAATTTTCAGGAATTCTGCAAGGAATTCTGTTAAACATAGCTATTATTAAAAATTACATTATATTGGCTTATAATTAAGTAAACTGCATTAAAAACAAATGTCATAAATATTCAAAACTTATCACTTTTTAAGTATTTACCACAACGTACTATACTCTATGCTCTGGAGGTTTCTATCTATTGTATCCAGACAGCAGAAATTCCACATAATGGTGTGCTACTGGATGTCTTCACAACTCATATCTCTTGTCAAATCTATATTCGTAATATGGCATGGATAGCCTGAAATCAACCATTATGGGAGTATTTACACCACTGAAATTGGCAAATGCTATAAATCAGGGCTTTCTTTTTTTCTTTTTAACGAGCACACCACTGAGAACAGGTCAGCAGAAGGGAAGGAGAGGGTAAAGGGGGAGAATTTCCACAGGGAGGACCAAGGAAGGTCATGGCAGGCCCATTTAAGAGACATCATCACTTACAGAAAGAATGGAGGTCTTGCTATAAGACAAAACGCTAGTCAAGTACAAACCATCCCAGATTATAGGTAACAGTGTTGTCATAGTTCTACTCACAGCAGTTCAGTATTATCACCACCTTGAGTTAACTTGTTAGTTTATAACTTGTTAGTGTATCACCGTGATTAAGAAGATGATCACTGACACCAACCTGCCTGTGTCTTTATCACAGTATGGTATATCGCTTTATATCTGTTTAACTTGAGGTATGTTGTTTAACTTCCTTATGCCATAAGGGAGGACAAGAATTATCAATCTTATCTCATAAGGTCGTTTTGAAGAATTAAGTGATTGATAAAAGGAAAGCACCCATATCAAGTGTCTGGCACATAATATTCAATAAATGACTACTATTATAATGTACCAGGATGTACACCCCATTAGAGCATGTTTTATTCACTGAGAAACCTGCTTTGTCTAGACTAGTAAGTTGCACTTGAAAAGACAGAAAGGGAGACACCAAAACTTTAATGGCAGTTATTCCTAGACGGAATTTTAATACATCATGTGCTTTTCTGAGTTTTCTGAGAAACTGGAAAACAGAAAAGATGTTTAAAATGTTAAGGAAGTTGCTAAAAACGCAACAAAGATGTTGGAGAAATGCTCACTTACCACTTATAAATAACAAAGGGGAAAGCAGAACTTTGGCAGGTAACACCTGAATCAAGTGATTAAAAAAAAAAAAACGTAAAAATAACCATAGAGAAATACGCTAACATCACATTTCACATAGCACTCACTAAGGACACAGCATCACTTATAACGTTCCTAACAAAAATGCATAACTTCAATCTAGTCATAAGAAAACATCAGACAAACTTAATTTGAAGGGGCATCTGTGTAAAAAATGGCCTGTAACTCTTCAGAAAACGTCACTAACAAAAGACCAAGATTGAGGTCCTGTTCCAGATTAAAGAAGACTAAAAAGATTTGCCAACTAAACACAATACATGATTTTGGAGTGAATCCTGAATAAAAACATACTGCTATTAAGGATATTATTGGGACAACTGGCAAAATCTGAATGAGGTTTACAGATTAACATGGGACCAATGTTAAAATTCCTGGTTTTGGTATCATGCTGTGGTTATGGAAGAATACCTTTGTTCTTAGAAAAAAGGATGTAATACCTACAATTTACTCTCCAATGGTTCAGGAAAGAAATGATAACAGACAGAATGATTAAGCAAATATGGCAAAATGTTAACAGTTGGAAAGTAGGGGCTTAAGGTTTATAAGATGTAATATCTGTTCTATTCTTACAGCTTTTCTATAAACTTGAAATTATTTCAGAAAAAAGTTTCCAAGAAATATCTACTCAAATAATTTATAATCAAATATTTGAAGTTAAAAAGTATAAAATGTAGATTTCTGAGTTTATTCTTTATATCTTGCAGTCACATATTTTATGTAAAGACATTCTTGTAGGCTCCAAGAATTGTGAAATTATAACAAAAACTACCTTTCAATCCAGAATCATAAAAGTTTCACAGGTCTTCCCAAATTTATTTCCCAGTCTGACAAAATGACAGGATTTATACCCACTGCAAATTTGGGAAAAGTGAAACAAAGGAGTTAAGTAAACTAAATAAAAACTGAGTGTTATTACAGGGTATTACTTTTCCATTAGGTAGCAATTATTACAGTACCAAAAAAAAAGCCAAAAACCCTCAAAATCTCATTAACCAACACTGCTTGTATTCACATAACTATCTTCATTCTCTCCTTTAAACACAATTGATAGGCAATTGATAAAACTTTGCCCAGTTACTTTGCTAAAACAAACACCGACAGGTAGCTACAACTTTTCCATAGGCTAAAAGGCAAAGTCATGGCATTTTAACTTGGCAACTCATGGTAGCCAGTGTTCAATTTCATTAAAGGCTCACACAACAGAGGAACACTCAGTAGCAATGAACGTTATCTAGTGCACAGATATTGGTCGCTAATACCATTCTCCACTAAAAAGAACTGAGTCCCTTCAGAGACTTGGCTGAGTCCAGGCCTGGGTTAGGCTGTAAACATCTTGTTTTGACAGAAAACAATGACGTGCTCAAAAAAAAAAAAAAGAACAAACCAATTGGGTCATGTCTTAAGGACACAGAAGCCAGACCCAAGTGGCTTCCTCTGTACAAACCTGGGACAATTTAAAGACTAAACAGTCAAGAACAGCAATAAATTATAAACAATTTTTTTTTTTTTTTTTGAGATGGAGTCTCGCTCTGTGGCCCAGGCTGGAGTGCAGTGGCCGGATCTCAGCTCACTGCAAGCTCCGCCTCCCGGGTTTACGCCATTCTCCTGCCTCAGCCTCCCGAGTAGCTGGGACTACAGGCGCCCGCCACCTCGCCCGGCTCGTTTTTTCTATTTTTTTTAGTAGAGATGGGGTTTCACTGTGTTAGCCAGGATGGTCTCGATCTCCTGACCTCGTGATCCGCCCGTCTCAGCCTCCCAAAGTGCTGGGATTACAGGCTTGAGCCACCGCGCCCAGCCACAATTTTTTAACAAATAGGAAGTATTGAGTCCATATTAATAACAATAGATAAATTATATAGCAGAGAGGGGAGTTCCTATGAGTATTGCAGAATGACAGGGTTCGACTGTTAAAAGAGGGGAGATTGCTGGAATAGTAAAATTATCACTGCACAAACATGGTAAAGATTCACTCTGGCAAAAAGTTATCAATGAATGCTCAATCCAGAGGGAGATTCTGATGAGGAACAGCATACATATTACACAGTCTTTTAAGTGTCTCCCCATAGATTGCTTGTTAGTTATAAGAGAGAAAAAAAAAAGTAGTATTCATTCAGTGAAATCCGCCAATACACTGAACAGGTAAATCAAAATAAAGATCTCAATAAAGACAGATGACACATGTGTCTCCAGAGTCACACACTGAGAAAGACACAAGGTTACCTATGCAGTGCTCTGACCAAGCGTGCAAACCCTCAACCTAATCACAAGGAAACGTCGGACAATGAGAAACAGTCTATTAAGAAAGAGGAGAGGCACTGTATTCTTCAAAACCGGAAAAGATAAAAGATAAAGAAAGGTGTGGACGTGTTCCAGATTAAAGAAGGTTAAGAGACATGACAAATAAAGAGCGGTATCCATCCTGCTGTGATTACAAAGGAGAATATCCCTATTTTAGGAAATACATACTGAAGCATTTTAGAAATAAACAGCCAGGATACACGTAACTTACTGACAGATAATTAAGGAAAAAAATTGTCAGCCTACAGGTAAATAGCTAGAGTGAAAATGATAAAGCAAATGGCGTAAGATGTTAGCAACAGGTGTTGTCCTGAGTAAAGAATATATGAGTATCCTTTGTACTACTTTTGGAAAACTTTTTATAAAAATATTTTTTAATATTTTTAATATTTTGGAATTATTTCCACATTAAAAGTTTTAAAAACATAAAAATAAAAACTTGTAAAACCTCCAAGGCTTCCCACAAAAAACTGTAAAAAGGTTTTGAAATAAATTAAGGGCTAGGGTTGTGGGAAGCCCTATCAATACAGATGTGGAGAAAGCTCTGTCATTAACAGCAAATGTAGAAGTTCCTTCATCCTCACACTGAAAGCATGGAGCTTGTCCATGGCTGACCAAGGTGCTTTGCAAATACTGCAAGGTATCTTTATCTCCACTTAAGAGATGAGAAAGCTGTAGCCGAGAGTATTTTTTAAACCTTGCCTTTAAAAAGCTAGAAGGGTCAAGCAGGGATTCAAATCTAAGTAGGATTCCTAAGTCTGTACTTCTTCCTCTATACCCCGACCTTGAAGTTAAGAGGAGGAGACAGAGTTAGGTGTGGGAAAAAAGATATGTGTGAAGAGGTCATTGTTGATAGAAGGAACATGTTACATAGCAAGCAAGTCACAGGCATCGAAGGACTACAGGGTACAGGAGAAAGAGGGTGCTGAGAACAAGAAAGATGGAACAGTCTGGAGGTGCGGAAGGGAGGAGAAGCAGGAGGTCTGCTTATGCTCAGGGTAAATCCAAACCCAGACACAATGGCTGCTTGGGCCCAAACAAGTGCGACAAAGTCAGAGAGATGTGTAATTGTGTGCACTGCACTGTCCATGTTTCTCTTCACCACCTGAGGCTTATGGAAAGCAAGAACTGTCTTTTGAAACTTCACACAAGGCCTATGTAGCAGTAGGAAGTTGTTCCATAACTGAGTGAATAAAGATGGCAGAGATCAGCTTATGCTGAATATTAATGGCAAGCCAAAAGATTCATACTTGAACCTGTGTAGGCGAGGGGAAAAAAAAGACACAGTCTTATGTGGTATATACTGAAAGAAAAATGGGGGGTCGGGGGTGTTAAAGGCAGTAAACATTCCAGAAAGATTTCTCTCACAGTCATATCCTAAGAAGGAAAAACAATAGAGACAAAGAAACCGTTTGGGGAAAATAATACAAAAACACAATGTGAGAAAGTAAAAAGTGCTTAACTGCCATGGTAGCAAGACAACCTAAAAAAATGATAAATGTGAGGGAAAAAATTCTGTTAAAAGTAATTTGGGCCAGGCACGGTGGCTCATGCCTGTACTCTCAGCACCTGGGGAGGCCAAGGTGAGAGGATCTCTTGAGCCAGGAGATGCAGACTGAGGGAGCTATGATCACACCACTGCACTCCAGCCTGGGACAGGGCAAGACCCTGTCTCTCAAATTAATAATAATAATAATTTGATGAAATATAACAACCAACTGGATGGGACTAGAAGATAGTAGGCATGAAGCAGAATTAAGAGAAAAAGGGGTATCTCTAAGGAAAACTAGTGGCTTGTGGGAATAATCTGTGATAAGATGATGAGGCTTTGAATCTTAAGTTTCATGTATCAGCAGGGTAGACAAGATAGATATTTGTACTTATTCTATATCCAACAGGTAAGTAACAGGGCAAGCTGTCAAAAAAGGGCTAGCCTGGCCAGTCAGATCTGAGAGTCAACCTGCACTAAGTTAAGAACTAAAACCTTGACTGTAGATGAGTTTGTGGTAAGAGAGAGCCAATGACTAGACCCTGGTGTTCCAGCAAGGGAGGGCAGTAAGAAGAAATAGATCCAGAGAAACAGGCCAAACAAGAAAGGGCCAGTTGGAGAAGAGGAGAAATCAGAGAACAAAGGATCAACAAAGCCAAAAGAGGCAAGGATATAAAGACTTGCAGCATGTAAAGGAGTGACGTTTTAAAAAGAATTCCTCAGAACAAACAATGGAAGACAGATGTCTGAAGAAAATCAACAAACTCAGAAATTTTTTTTTCTCTAGCCTTCAATGGGTTTTTTCGTAACATATCTTTCATCTATCTATTCCAGTGCCCTGAACTCAGAAATGGCCCTATGGACCCAAGAGGAACCCAAACTCAAGTGCCACCTAAAAAGATGGGATTTGCCATATCTCTCTATTAATGGCAGCCACAAGTGAGCACTCTGCAGCCAAAACTTAAAATACTTGTTTCCCATTTCAAATCTTTCAGAAAGCTCATTTGCTAAACTAAAATAATGATCACTTCCCAGATTCACAATACACTCAATTTCACACCATTTAAAATATTTCAGAGTTCTCTTTATTTTAACCATCTATGGTTAATAATACCCTTGGTAACTACAAAAGTCTTTCAGGATGATACAATCTTGACAAGATATAATTGTTCATCTGTGATAATTAGGTGGAAAGCTAGCCTGCATTAATTAAAGGATTTTCAAATGACTTACTGCTAGCAAATATAGAACTGCCATCCATTACTGGGATCATTTTTTAAAATACAAACATTATATGAAACAATATTAATAGGTAAATGAGACTTAAAATATCTGAAAATATTTTGTTCCTTTAAACATTTCCTTTAATATATTTTACTTTATTACTTCAATAATTGTATACTAGCAATAAAATGTATTACTAATATAATTACACATTTATTACTAATATAATAAATATTATATTAGTACATATATTGACTTGTCTAGGTACAGGGAGATGAATGCCCAAACTCTACCTTGAAGAATATGACCAAAAAGACTTCTGTGGAGAAATGTCTAAGCCCAGTGCTGCTCAAAGCTCAAGACAGATCACCTCAAGCAGGCACATACTCTCTGAAAGCTTATGCCATTACAGTGAAGCCGGGCCACAGACTGCATCTCGTTCATTTTTGTACACCCAATATCTCTTCAAAAGGCCTGATACAGCAAGTGCTCAATCAGGATGTACTGAGTTGAACAAAATGTATTTCATCTTTTTTTAAAAAAATAAAACATAAAATGCTCCAAATAAAAATACTAAGTTTGTCTTGCTTATCCCATCCTTCCTTCCTTCATTTCAACAATGGGGTGGAGACTTAGGTGAGGAACTATGGCACACTAAGGCTACGGAGACAAGCCGGTTCTTGCCCTGTTGGGGCTCACTGACTCTTCAGAGAGACAGACACATAAGGCAACAATTGCAGCTGTATAAAAAGCATAGTAGGAGAAGCAAGGACCAGGGACTGCAGGGATTAGAGGAGGCCCTTGACTGCCTGAGCAAAACGCAGGGCAGGGAGGGCTCCCACAGTCTTCTCAAACACAGGTCACCTGGAACGAGCCTGAGGAATACCGATTCTCTCTCACCTGATTTCAAATTCTGTTTGAAAGAAATGATATTTGCAATCAATGGACAGGGGTGACATGTGAGGGGACGTGACAGAGGCTACAAACTAAATCCAAAACCATTCAGCTGTCAGACCTGAGAGTTTCTAAATACTGGATATAATGGCGCTTATAAAATGTCATATAACACTAGCAAACCCCAAAGAAACACAAACTTTGTATTTCTAACTTTGTGAATACCCTGAAGTGCTATTCCTTGGCATTCCTTATGTCGGAATTCATTCAAAAGGAGAATATCACAAAGTTTAATTATAGGATAAATGAGTTATATCTGTGCAGCCTAATTTAGTGGAGTGCTCTAGAAAATGACAGACAAATTCATAAGGCATGGTTACAGCAAAGTAGGACCCCAAGGCTCCTTAAGATGAGAACATAAATATATGATGTTATTGCCATCAAGCTAGAAAACAGAAATCCTACCAGAAGAAAAAAAAATCTAAAAACCTAAATCACGAACAGAGCTATCCCGTTCTGTTGGTCCTTTAGTATTACCTCAAAGTAGCATGAATGGTTCTCAGAGTAGCTTCGTTTCTCTGGGAAATTAATACCATTATAAAGTAAGCATATGCACAAAAATCTTTAATATTATTTAGCACTCACTATTTCTTTTTTTTTTTTTTTTTTTTTTTTTGAGACAGAGTCTTGCTCTGTCGCCCAGGCTGGAGTGCGGTGGCCAGATCTCAGCTCACTGCAAGCTCCGCCTCCCGGGTTCACGCCATTCTCCTGCCTCAGCCACCCGAGTAGCTGGGACTACAGGCGCCCGCCACCTCGCCCGGCTATTTTTTTGTATTTTTAGTAGAGACGGGGTTTCACCGTGTTAGCCAGGATGGTCTCGATCTCCTGACCTCGTGATCCGCCCGTCTCGGCCTCCCAAAGTGCTGGGATTACAGGCTTGAGCCACCGCGCCCGGCCCAGCACTCACTATTTCTTAAATGCAACATGCTACTCGATAACAAGGTATCAGCCACCACACATGGTAGTGAAGTATAAAAATGGAGGCTGGGAAACAGAATCAGGATCACTTAATAGCTATAGACCCCTGATAAGAACCACTTGAAGCTCATTTTGTCAGCAAAATGAATTCATTCATTACAAAACTTACTGTAATATGTGTCAGACACTATTAAGAACTAGGCCTCAAACATGAAAGACAAGGCCCCTTGCCCTCATGGAGCTTGTATTTTAGCATTTAAGATAAATTATAGAAAGTAACATTAGAGAGAAAGTTCTATTAGAAAGGGTAAGATGGCATAAAGGGATTAAAGTTTGTCTGAAATACGGATGAGAGGATACTTTTCCCAACAGGGTGGTCGGGGAAAGCTCCTCCAAGGAAGCCAAATTTGAGCTGAAACCTGAATGAAGCAAATTAAGGGAAGACAAAGAAAGCAGTCAAGGCAAAGGGAATATATCGAGTGCAAGGCAAGTACAAACTCAGCGTGTTCAAAAAATAGCAAAGGTCAGTCTGGAGGAGCAAATGAATAAACACTGGGTGGAAGGCGAGGTTGGAATATGGATTTTTTCTTTTTCTTTTTTAGTGTGATGCTAAACCACTGGAGGGTTTTGAAAAGAAGAGTGACATGATTCATGATTCATGTTTCAAAGGATTACTGTGGTTCCTCTGTGGAGAACAGGACAGAGCAAGGAAACTACAGAAACAGAAAGAACTTAGGAAGCATCAAGAGTGGTCCAGATGAAATACGACAGAGGACTCAACTAAAGAGCCAGCAGTACCACCACCTCCGTCAGAGGGCTGGAATTCCCCACTTCAACCCCTTGCCTTTAAAAAAATCTACACAAGGCCAGGCACGTAATCCCAGCACTTTGGGAGGCGGAGGCAGGTGGACTGCTTGAACTGAGGAGTTCAAGACCTAGCCTGGGCAACATGGCAAAACCCCATCTCGACAAAAAATACAAAAATTAGTCAGACATGGTGGTGCATGCCTGTATCCCAGCTACTCAGGAAGCTGAGGTAGAAGGACTGCTGGAGCCCAGGAAGCCAAGGCTGCAATAAGCCAAGACTGTGCCACTGCTCTCCAGCCTGGGTGACAGAGTGAGACCCCATCTTAAAAAAAAAATTACACAAAGTGCCTGAGGAAAACAGAGGCTCCATCAATATCACTCACAGCTCATTCCTGCTTGAAATGCTTTGAGAATATCTTGCTGAAACCCATCTGTAAAGATAGGACATCAAATGGACAAAGCAAAATGCCACAGAGAAAAGAAGGAGGGACCTACACCCTCAAGCACAGTTTAGGAATATATCCTTGCCGGGATCCATGGCCCCCATTCCTACCATGCCCTCATGGGCAAGTCTCAGAAGAAGAACACTGAAAACTTTTCCAACAGCAGGTGCCCACCTGTGCCCAGGGAGCACCACCAGGCTGACATGTGGGGGTGGAGGGGGTGATTAGGTGCTGCTGCCATCATACCCTACTCCCACTTGCCGCCACTTTGGGGATGTCAGTTCTAAAGGAAGCAAGTTGATCAGCCCCCAGAAGCTCGCATTCTTAGCCACACGACCACTACCTGTCATCAGGTGTTGGTGACATCCAAATTGGTTGACTAAAAGAATGGCATGCCCTCTGTCTTGGGGCAAAGAGAAGCTTAGAAGTTCGGTTTGACTTGTTCTGTCTTTGCTGTGGTTTCTAGACACAAGGAAAAGGCAGTCAGCTTCGTGCCATACAACACAAAATGTTTCCTTTTCAATCCCCATTTCATCTAACATCAAGATTGGCAAACTTTATCTGTAAAGACTCAGATGGTAAATATTTTCAGCTTTGTGGGAAATATGGTTACTACTGCAACTACTCCGTTTTTTCTTTTCTTTTCTTTCTTTCTTTCTTTTTTTTTTTTTTTTTTTTTTTTTTTGAGCACAAAAGGAGCCATAGACAATACATAAAGAAATGGGAGTGACTATGTTTCAACAAAACTTTATTTACAAAAACAGGCAGCAGGCCAGATTTGGCTCACAGGCTGTAGCTTGCCAACCACTAGTCTAACATAACCTTTTAATACAGTTTTCCAGAAGTTCACACACCCAAGACATCAAAAAAAAACAGATTAAGAACCCCTGATTTAGTAGAAGAAACTCATGCCAACATACACTTACAGTGATATAACAGGTGCTATAAATAGAAACATTTCAAAAGTGTTATGGCCTAACAGAAGAGAAAGAGAAGGAAGAAAATTTGCCAGAGACTACAAACGCTACCCAGAGAAAGTAAAATTTATGAATTTCAAAAACCATGTAGGAGCTGACTAGGAAGACAAAAGATAAAGTCACTCCAAGGAGGGGAGAGGATGTACGAAGGCACAGAACTGAACAAACATGGCGTATTCAAGGACTAACAGGCCATGGCTTCAGCATAGGGAACATGGGCATAAAAGAGTGCCAAGGATCAGCCTTTATACTCTAGACCAAGGGGGCCCATGAAAGGATTAATAACACCTCTGTCCCATGTGCTTTCTGTACGTGGTTGGTGACAGGCAGGTAAGACAATCATAAACAACTGTTTTATATAACACTAATGATCATTAGTCTTCATATGTCCCCTGAGCAGTGAGGTCATCCCTGACCATCCTAAATGAAGTATGAGCTCTCCTACCCTAACTCTCCTTATTTATCTTGCCCTGCTTTATTTTTTCCATAGCATCATTTACTATCTGACACATATTTATTCATGTATGTCTATTTAATACAACACAGTATATATTATACCTGTATGTATATATACAATTCTAAGAGTATATATTTATGTATTTATCTGAGTTCCCCTTTCCTCTCGTTACGTAAGCTTCCTGAGAGGTGGGACCCTATTTGTTTTATGTAATGCTATATCATTGCCTAAAGGTGTGTCCTGTAGTTTTAGGGGCTCAATAAATATTGGCCAAATGAATGCAAGAATTCCTCTCTGAACTCTCTTTCTGTAAACAATCTTTCTTTTTTTGTTGTTTTTGAGATGGAATCCCACTCTGTTGCCCAGGTTGGAGTGCAGTGGCACAATCTCAGCTCACTGCAACCTCCACCTCGTGGGTTCAAGTGATTCTCCTGCCTCAGTCTTCCCAGTGGCTGGGATTATAGGTGCCCGGCTAATTTTTTTGTATTAGTAGAGAGGGAGTTTCACCATGTTGGCCAGGCTGGTCTTGAACTCCTGACCTCAAGTGATCCGCCCACCTCCTCGGTCTCCCAAAGTGATGGGATTATAGGCGTCAGCCACCACGCCCGGCCTGACAATCTTTCTACAATTCATCTTAAATACTTAAGATGACTGGATGAGAAATTAATTAAAAGATCTAGAGTCTAATGGTCTGAGTAAATTTTCAGCTCAGTTGTCCTTAAGAAGTCACTTAAAATATAACTAAAACTCAAAAAGACTAATGACAAGAAGAGCACCTAACAGCTTCACCCCTATTTATTTAACCCAGGGGCTTTTCCTATATCTGTCTCAGCTGGAAAATACTAAGATAGTATCCACGTCCCTCAAAAGAAAATGCATTTTGAAACTAGCCGATAAAGCCATTTTTATAAATCTTTCCTTACAAGATACCTCAAAGTATCTCAAGCAACATGAATAGAAATCCACCAAGAAATTTATCGACTTTTACATAAAGTCATTCCAGATATAGACTTAGGTTGACTTCACTGTTAGAAAATATTAAAGGATTTTATTTGGCATTTAAGGTTACTTTTTATTTAAACTAAGCTAATCTTTTGCCAGATAAAGACACTGGCCAATGAAATCCCTATAACCTTTCTTCTTCTTTTTTAATCAGGTTATGTGTATATTCCTGCCAAAAGCATATCCCTTTCTCAATGCCAATACAAAATTACTATTTTAAATACTACTACCAGTCACAGCCCAAATTCATACTGTCTTCTAGCTTCATAATTTTGCAACACTAAAATACAGGATAATTCTGAAAGATGTCCAGGCACCACCTATTTGGTCCATTAAAACAAAGCCAGCAGATGGCGCACAACAAATCTACTCGAGTTCTATGTCTATGGAGTAGTTTTAGAGATTGTTCTAATGGGGATTTCAGACAGAAAAGAAATTAAACTACTCAAGTTTGGATATCCTTTAATGTATGGTTCCTTTAATGAGAAATATTTCTTAAAAGGAAGAGTGTGTTGAAAATTTTTAAGAGTATAAGTTTTTCTTGTTTCAATGTACAATCCTCCCTCTCAAGTCTACTTTTGTCAAGCAAAGCTAAATTGTTCAGATGGTGCTGGCTTTCCCACTGGCTTTAAAACACACGTGCGTGCACACACAGAGAGCGAGAGCAACAGAGAGAAAGAGAGAGATGCAGGGAGAGGGGGAAAGGGAGGGAGAGAGAGATAGAGCAAGGCAGAGCGAGAGTGAGAGCGAGATAGCAAGAGAGACAGCGAGAGACAGTGAGAGAGTCTCTACCTCTGAAAAGTGTTTCACAACTCTCTGGAACTGGTAGAATTATTAATTAGGTCAATACTTAAAGAGACATTCTCTCTTTTGCTAACAAGACCAGATATTTCGCTAAAACGCAGACACGTAAGGATTTTTATTTTTATTTATTTTTGAGACAAGGTGTTGTGCCCTGTCACCCAGGCTGGAGTACAGTGGTACGACCATGGCTCACTGCAGCTTCAATCTTCCAGGCTCAAGCAATCCTCCCATCTCAGCCTCCTAAATAGCTGAGACTACAAACTGACGCCACCATGCCTGGCTTTTTTTTTTTTTTTTTTTTTGTAGAGACGGGGGTCTCACCATATTACCTAGGCTGGTCCCGAACTCCTGGGCTCAAGCTCTCCTCCCACTTCAGCCTCCCAAAGTGCCGGGATTACAAGCACGAGCCACTGCACCCAGCCTTTATTAATTCTCCATAAAAATGTAATGCAAGAGTTGGAAGTGATTAGATAAAAGCAATCTCTCTGGCTCCCCATTCCTCATTCCTTCCCCTCTCCTCTCTCAGAGAGCAGATGGTTGAAGATTATACTCGGCTACTTTGTTGCTGATTGAAAAGGTGACGTTCGTCATTAAAATCTAAAGATTTGACTTCTGTTCTCATCTATATCTTACAGTTACTCACCTAGCTTTCTTGGTTATTTATTACCCTCAGTTCTCTTGTTTTTTCTCCAAAGTAATCAATTAAGTTGGGACTCCAGGCGTCTAAGCTGGTCTCCACACACTAGGAAGCACAGTGTCCAAAATACAATCTGATCAAGCCACTCTCCTGATAAAGCCCTATGCCTGAGCAAGTCCCTTCAACACATAGCACACAAAGCCCCTGACAACCTAGCCCTCGCTGACCCCTCCAGCATCATCTCCCTCACAGAGCCTCTCCTCACTTTGCTACAAGCATACCAAGCCACTGAGAATTCATGAACACACATTCAAGGTTCACTCTTCCTACCCGTCTCACTACTTGGGCATGCTGCTCCCTTTATCTGTCACACTCCCTTTATCTGTCACACTGATGATTAGAGTGAGAAAGTAAAGCATGAAAGACAATGCCTTTCTTTTCTAAGTGGAAACCTGGGCCCCTTCCTCAGAGGAAGGGCCTCCTTACCTGATCTAATACATACTATGCCTCACCCACTGCAGGCAGATCAAGGTCCCCTCTGATTCCATGAGTCCATCAGGTTTGCACAATGGGTATCTCTGCACCAGCAATGCCCAAGTCAGGGAGCCCAGCAGGTCAAGTTGAATCACCTCTGGTCACATATCATTCCTAACCCAGGGTACAACATGCTGAGACCACGGAAAAGAGACATTCAAAGTTGGTCAGTGGGACACTGTCAACTACAAGATTAAGAAGGGAAGGTACCAATACTGAATGGACAGCATTGCTTTGGGGGCTGTAGCACCAGAGGAAGACCACAGGCTTTGAAATCACATGACTCAGAATATCAGCTTCCCTTGTTAGCAGCTGTGTGTTTAAAACAGCTGATTCTTTTAGGAGCTACCTCAAATTCCCTGTAAGAACTCCTACATTGTAAACTCTAGGAGGATGGAAATCATTATAATCCCATATCCGAAATGCATGAAATAATGGCTCTTGCATCAAATGCTTACTATTTGCCAGGACTGTTTTAAATGTCTTACACAAATTAAGGTTGCCATTTAATCCCCTTACCACGATATAAAGTAAGTACTAAAGTATTTTAACAAGGTATGCCAAGTACGTAGCATACACTAGGCACAAAAAAAATGTTCCCATCCATTCCCAAGTAAATAGAAACATCCCACATTTCCGAATCTCCATGTCTCTACCTCTCTTTTAATCTCTTCTAGTAAAACACACTATTTC
Organism: Rhinopithecus roxellana; assembly: GCF_007565055.1. Lineage (NCBI taxonomy): Eukaryota > Metazoa > Chordata > Mammalia > Primates > Cercopithecidae > Rhinopithecus > Rhinopithecus roxellana. Next base: position 105,165,293 of record NC_044553.1, read on the forward strand.
TCAAACAGAGCCAAATAAAGTATGGTAATAAAATTGATTACTTTTTGGTTTTACTTAATAATAGGTGAAGAATTTTTAACTAAATGGCAAATAAGTCTTACGAAAGAAACTGTCTAAAAGGTGTCATATGGAAATTTAGGAGAAGAAATTCCATCCAATTAACAGTAAACCAGCTTTTTCGTAAAACTGGTTAAGCTTTCTGATTTTTAACAAATAGTTACATGAGTATCAAACAACCCACAGTACTTAACCATAAAAGTATTCAGAAGAAAACTATATCATTTCAGATATTATCACTTTTCTTATCTAGTATTACCAGTAAAACCATTTCACAAAAATACATTTTTTAAGTTTTCCTTTTTAAGTGTCGACATTTTTTAAAGAAATAAGTCAACTTTATGAAAATCCTTCTACGGGATATTACACATTTCCAGGCCTAAGAAGGCCTACTGATACAGGTGGGCAGGAATATTAACTGAGCAACTGAAATGTATTAAGATTTTTACATGTAGGAATGACATACTTAACTGCTGCAGATTAAATTACATATGTTAAATGCTTCTCAAAGTAACTGATGTTTAGTAAGCATTCAATAATTGCCAACTATAGCTGTCACTTTTTAAATCACATGTAGTGCTCAAGAAAAATCCTGTAACATACATACTACCCTATATTATAGAACTTTTAAGATGAAGACTCTAAGGCTCCCACAATAGGGCAGGAATTTAAAGCCGTGTCTACTTGACTCCTAAGCCCATACACTTTCTCTACGTGGGTTCTCAAAGTGTTGGATCATCTGGGAACTTACCAGAAATGCAATTTTTCACCCTGTCCCAAACCTAGTAAATCAGAAACTCTGGGGTGTGGCCCAGCAATTTGGGTTTTAATAAGCCCTCCTGGTGACCCAAATGCATGCTCAAGTTTGAGAACCAGTGACCCCACAGCACCATGCTCCACTGTACCAGTTACCACAAAGGTCTAGTGTCTATCCCTGAACAGTTCCCCTTCTTCCCAACAAATTCCACTTTTCAGTGTTTCCTTCTGACTTTAATAATCTCACCAACATCCTTATTTTACAAGTCCTAGGCAACAGCTTGCTTATTCCCTGCACCATGCAGAATTAAAAGCTGACACAGAGGAGAAATACACTGACATCACTAAAAGCCTAGGTTTCTGAAGAAAGGTCTAGTTTGAATTCTAACTCTGTTCTTACTAGCTGCATAACCTCAGCAAGTGACAAAAGTTCTCTGACACTTTCTTCTGCTTTAAAATGTAGAAAACAATAGTTATCTCATGAGATCATTAAGATGACTTAAATGAGAAAAATGAATGTAGGACATTAGCATAGTGGATAAGTACTAGTAGGTATGGAATAAACGGAGGCTTAAGATCAGCGTTTGAACACAATATGCATTTCCGCCAACCTCTACTGCATACAAATACACACATACACAGTATGGCAAATGAAAAACCAACATTCCATACTCACCAGAAAAACTGAAATCTCGGTACACCATTTTTAAAAACACTCATCTCTGTTTCATGGTCAACGAGAAGAATTACTTTGTATTCTGAGACTTAGCAAGATATGGGCAACACATAATCATGAGTATATGGTGGCAAGAATATAATAAATTTCACAGGGATCTGGAAAATGAGGATTTGTGGAGAAACAATACTTGCTATAAAAAATACCCACGGTTGTAGCTTCTTAATATTATGCTGCCTGGCATCCCTAAACCATACAAGATAGGACAAACTACACAATAATACACTTTTCTCAAAGTAGAATTTAGGAACACAAGAGGTGACTGAGAAGAAAATGGTGTTCACGAGTGACAGTAGGTGAAGATCACCCCTGGCCTTCTTTAATTCTGGAAGATGACAGGAATGGTAGGAAATGTTTCCACAATCAGATTGGTGGGTCCCATGAACCAAGAAAGGAATGTACCATCGCCTGAGCAGTAAGACAAAACTCACATTTCCTTCTGTGGACATAACAGAGAGACAGCTGAGAATTCCACCCCAGCCGCCAGATGCTCTGTATATCACATGGGGTCAACAGTTAATCCAGACACAGAGCCTTGTGAAGGGCTCCAAAGACACAAGAGCCAATAGCTCTTTCCTGGTTTAAAAAGGGTAACAAACAATCAAATTTCTGTGAGTACGGGTGAAATTCTCTATACTTAAAGATAAATACCCTAAGTTACAGCCCCTACATAAAAGGATCCAAAGGGAAATAAGCAGAATCTCTGGGGGGAAAATGTGTCTGAATGAGGAAAAAGTACTAAAGATTTGCATCACTAATCCATCAAACAATCAATAAATTCATGTATCTTCCAGAAAAATGTAATTTCTACCTCCCTGCTGATATAAATAAATGTTCCCAATGTTCTACTTGAAGGGAGCTATTTATAGATTTCTGAATTACAGATTCAGTGGGCTGACTTCACAAAGCTAGCTAATAGTCTCATCTCAGGTGACAGAATTTCCAAAGACAGAAATGAAAATCTTATCATCAACATACTAAAACTTTAAAATATAAATCTTCCTGTCTCAAACCTAATTCATAGGTTTGTCAGACCAATAAAATGAGATTCGTGTAGTAAGAAGCAAACACAGAGAGTTCCAAGTAAACACCCACACACCACACAGAAGTACTAGGATACTGTGGTTGAAGTTCAGTTTTTCACCTAGTATCAGTTCCAGGTTTTCACTAGGAAAGTACCTCTTAGAGGCTCTACCCAAAGATCAAAGCAAAGTGACACATTGTCCCAGATCACAAAATCCCCATGTGGCTTCATTTATTGGTTGATGAACTACAGTAACCTTCCCTTTGGGATCCTAAATCCTAACCAAAAAGAAAATCATCTTTGGCAAACCAGACATTTATAATCATCCATGTATGAGGCAACACCCATTCCCAAAGAACAGCTTTAATTATACTTGGAAAAAATAAAAAACACTAGCATTATAATGTACAAAGTACAGTGATAGAAGCTGAAGTAAAATAAAAATGAGAGCAACAAAATAATAATTCAAATACAAAGCCCCTGCCCTCAAGGAACATAATAAATGGGAAAGGTGTGCATACAAATGTGCATCTGAAGTGCTCAAGCTCTTATAAGAAAGTCCGCACAGAGTAGCTGGGGCATGGGAGTAGGAGTGATGGATCCACAGGAGAATGAAAGCTCAGAAGGGGCTCCACAGAGACAAGTAGCAGGAAATGAATCCTGAAAGATGAGCACTTTTCTTTACGCATATGCTGGGGATTGGCGGGGCTCGGGGGTGTGGTTCAGAGACAGGAAGAGATGCCGTAACAGCTTCACATGGCTGAAAGCTAGCTTACATAGAGTTGGAATTGGTTTACCCGAAGTACCAATGACTCAGCGTGGGATCCATGGCTAGGGATTTTTAAACTCCAAATGCCATCAAAATACTGCTTTCATTTATGCTGTCCAAAAATCAGTCTCAGCAGCCCGTCTACAACCTCATTTCAAAACCTGCTGCTCTTACCAATTCCATTTGCACCATAATCTGTGCTGCTGCTGCTGCTGCTCCTGCAAAGCATATGGGGCTTTAATTATCTACAATCATAAAAGGAAAAATTGGTGAAAAATTCTAAGTGACATAAAACTATCATAAAAAAAAATGTGAAGTGTTAACTCCCTTAATTGTCCACTGGAAATCACTGCTATCTCTTACCAACAGATACCCAACCCTGTACTCAATAGTACACACCTTGATATTATTCTGAGTCAGTAACATAGTGATAATTTACTCAGGAAGCTAGCCATTAAAAAAGAAAAGCCATAGATCCGTCCTTTTGAAATAACATCTTACTTAATACATACACTTTCCCATGCATCTTCACAGGCAACTGCTGCTGATGGGTTACGCAGTCAGCCGTGTTGAAAAATATAAATGTACCCACACAGTTCTAATTGAATTCATAGAAGACTTTTTAAAACTATCCTTTTTATTCATTTGGTTTATATGTTTAAACTTTGGAGTGCATCAGAATCACGTGAAGGGCTTATTTTAAAGCGACTTTTTGGGCCCCACCCTCAGGCATTTAGGTCTGGGATGGGGCCTAAACATCTGCATTTCTACCAAGTTCTTATTGGCGCTCATGTTGCGGACCTCACATTGAGAGCCAATGCCCTAGAGGAGTCCAGGTGGCAGTCATTCCAGGTCACCCCACACACCAATTACTACTGAGAGTAAGCAAGTTTTATACGATGTATGTCTTACATATGAAAAAGAGATGGCAAATGGAGTTCAATGCTAAAGACAACCTCTAAACGTAGATGTGATGTAAGCATCAAGCTTCAAATGACCAGATCAAGAAAGGATTGTATCAACCTGAGGAGCTGATAATGAAACTATCCTCACGTGCAGAGATGAAATGGGAAGAGCAAAAGTTTCTAGTTCGAATTACTGCTTCACCTCTTCCTAGCTATGTTCCTTCATCTATAAAATGGATCTCACATGGGTGAGGAGATAAAGTAAGTTACCTTACAAGGAAGGTGTTCAGTAAAAGGTAGTTGCTACCTAAGCTAACAAGGGAAAGCGCTCTCAGCGCAAGTATTTAAGCAGAAGATGCAAGACGAAGCCACGAAATGTAATTTTTATGTGCTTTCAAACTATGTCAAAATAGAGGAGGAAGGTCTCTTTTTAAAACTACCTATATCTAAAGTTTTATCCATGATCTGACTCATTGTGATTGATATATATATATATATATGATATATATATGAGGTGAGATATATATCTCACCTCATTTAATCCTTACTACCACACTCTAAGGTTGTTGTAAAAACATGACTGTTCTCCGTGAGGCTTCCAAGGCAGCTCCTCCTCCAAACTGTTTGCTCACTGATGCTATACCATTCTCCCTCTGTCCCCTACACTGAAACCCTCAGTGGCCATATCTGTGGCTCTTTGATGCTTTCAGTCATTCTACCAGACAAAATCCATATGGTCTTCCTTCAGAACAGCCTCACCATCCCCAGATCTCATTCTGTATGCTGTAACAGTGAAGTGATAGGCCTACTTACTTGATAGCCCGTCACTGCTCTCCTTCTACTCTCTATTTTGGGTATGACTTTCATCATGCTACTATTTGCCTAGTCAAAAGATCTCCAGTTGCTCTTCACACTGTTATCCTGTGTAAAACCCCATATTTCCTTTATCAGTGCTGACCAACAGAATTTTCTGCAGTGATGGAAATATTTTCTAACTGCACTCAATATGGTAGCCACTAGCTACGTGTAGCAACTGAGCACTATTTGATGAAGTGAATTTTTAAATTTATTTCACTTTTAACAGCCACATGTGGCTAATGTCTACATTACTAAACAGAGCAGCTATATATAATCTCATCTCCAGGTATCCTTCAATGTGAACTGCCCACCCTGGTCAAGCAAAGTCTCTCCCCACAACTGATAACACTCTTCCATGCCTTACTCCAAAGACTGTGCTTCCTCCTCTCACTCTGCTCTTCCCAGTCTCCACAGCCTATCTATATCCAGGCTGGTAGAACCCCCATCTTTTCTGAAGGCTTCCCAACCACATGTGCCAGTATTTCATTCCTCTCCCTGCCATGAACAATCACTGTGTGCACAGCTCGTCTAGCACTCCAATAGGTATTGCTAGCACTGTAATTTATCTCCTCATGCATCTCAGCCCCTTCCTCCCCAGTGAAAGAATCTATTCGCCTAAGATCAAATCTCCCATTCACGTAACAGGTGCTTCACAAACACTTGTTTTAAATGAATTAAAGGTACAGAGTGATACATTTTAATCTTTCTTGGACAGCAAGACTTCTCTTCACTAGTACCAAATGGAAATTTTAATCCCTTCACTGTTATTTGATAGCTTGGCAAACACCAAGTTATTGAAAAAGTATCCTGTAAAAAGGCTCTGAAAAGTCTTTGACCTACGTACATTTGTCTGTTCTAAAAATGCCAAGGAAAAAAGAGAAAGTACTGCTTACAAATGAAAAACCCATTAACTTCAAAGCAAGTTTCTGGAAACTGATTAAAAAGTCCAACAGAAGGAAACTGAAATTCCTGCTCTGTAAAACCATCAAAAGCTAGACGGAGGAACCCTTGATTTCCTTATTCTTCTGGCAGGTCTCAGATCTGGCTGGACAAGGCCACCAGCCCACAAATGCTGGAGCAGACCTATCAGAAATGTATTGTTAAGGCAAAGGTAGGTAATCCATTTAAGAGATCAGGAGGCTGATAAGACTCTTTGTGTAAGCAAAATGTATCCTAACAGCCAAGTGAGAAGGACAGCCAGGTTATTTCAGAGCCTGCTGTGGAAACACATTTCCTAGGAAGAACGATAAAACTGCCATTACCAAATTAATCTTCCCTATAAGGAGGCAACTGAGAACATTAAGCTGAGGTAACCTAATTTCTGTGGCCCTTCAAAAATTTGATTATTTATGCAAACTACATTTGTTCAGGAATAAATTTTTTTTAACTGATAAAATTTTTAAAACCTCCACCTCCTAATTACAGTATCTCCGCTTGCATGCTCGTCTTCTGAGGTCTGTTCTAATTAGCATAAACAGAGCAGCATGTTAATCTACGTGCAAAGTCCAAGTCTTCACGAAGGCTGAAAATGTAAGTCTGGAGTAAACAGGAACCCAATGTGGTGGCAGAAAACCACTCTGATTATGCAAGTCCAGTGGATATGCTCTTCTGATTTCCCTTCTTTAAATGGGCTTTTGAGGGAAAAAAGGAGGTGGGGGTGCTTTGTAGCCACTCACAGGATGCGAACCCTACATCCATCCTGGCTGTAAAGTGGATACAATAACCAAACACTGTATGTCTATTGTCATGATTAAATCAGGCAATGTGTATTAAGTGCTGGCCACGGTTCCTTGCCAAGAGTAGTTTCTCAACCAATACTAGCACCCTAACTTTTCCTTGGGAAAACAGGACATCATAAGGAACGGTCCCTATTCTAATAGAAATAGTGCAAAATCACTGGAGATTTTCTTTTGCACATTTTAAATAAAGAAAGGCATCCAGTGCCAGATATTCTTTCTTATGATGCTCTTCTATTATCAGGATGTTGTGCCTCCTCCCAGAAGCAGTTACACGCAAAAACATTTGGTACTGAGAGAAAACAAGAGAGGAAGGACAACATAATCAACCAGATCTGTTGGGGTTCTGGAAATTTGTTTTGTAATTGGAATGGCTCTTCCCCTTGAAAATCTAATAAGTGTGGGTTTTATCCCAAACATATGGCAGGTAATGATTATTATCCCATATATTACCTTCAAGCATGCCTTGGAAAAAATAGAAATCTCACATCTGAATATCTCACTGGCTTTAAAAAGTATTTAATTTGCAGGGGCAAAAATACGCCATTTGGCTTTCTTGAGGGAGACATAGAGATGTGTTCAAAAGACCATAAATCTTAAGAGACACAAAAAAGCAAGTTTATAACTGAAGAATCTGAAATATGCACCCCAAATTTCTCCTCTTGAAATGTGTTCTTACAGTCGTTTTAGTTTGTGAATCATCAGCATCAAATACAAGCCATCTGGGTCAGTGTTCCATAGAGCCATCCATTCTGGAGTTACAGCTGCACAGATTACTAACCACAAGAGTCCAATGCCCACCAAAACATACTGGAAACCAGTAAAGAACATTATTCTAACACAGAAAAAGCATCAAAGGAATCGTGGGACCTGAGCTTTACAAGAGAAATGCCTTACTGTTCCACGGCCTTGGTCTTACTCTCACTGATCCAGGGCTAATATGTCACCATCCTCTTGAGGAATCTCTAAGTATAAAGATGAAATAGCTGAGCATATACTTTATTGAGATGGCTATTACTGACTTTCCTATATCAAAAGGCACAAAACACATTTTATCTTGACTACTTCCTCCACCATAGAGGGATTTCAAATAATAACTGTAAACTATTTTCCAATGTATCTATAGTCCATAAAGACAGTCTAATCCTTACCTGTTCACTCCACCAAGAAAGGAGCAAAATGCTATCTTTTTGAACATTCCTCTCTTCTTCGTCTTCCAATTGCTACATTTTTGTCTCTTACTTAGCCAATTTGTTCCGAATCTTATACTATAACTTCTCTGTGCATGTACGTTGAGTATTAAATTCAAACCAATTAGGGACCTGTCTCCTGTACACCAGCTAAGCTAATTATCTGCAGATTCTGCTACCTCATCAGACCTCTCCTAACCTGCTGTGAAACTATAGGCAACTTCCCTCAATCTCTCTCTGTAGTTCAGTTTCCTCACTCTTCCAGAAGACTGGACTCAACAACTCCTAACATACAATGATTCCTATGACTCATTAAATTTGTCACCAGTCCTGACCTCTCCCATAAAGTCCATTCCTACACGTAGAGCTGACTGTGGGACATTCACTCGGGTGTAGTAAAGTGATGAGAGAACAGAGGAATTGACTTTCTCTGCCATATCAAGTATGGGATTCATCCACGTCGCCTAATTCTTGACAGCTATTATTTCCTTGTACCTTGCAGAGCTTCAGGCCTGGCCTAGACAGACCTCTTCCAGACTAAGCCTGGGGCCTAAGATAAGGGGCATCCAAAGACCCTTTCCTCCTCCTTCATCGGAAGTCTAAAAATCTTGTTTCCTTTTCAGCTGTTAGTCTGAGGGAGGATTTATTTACTGTTTCTAGAATCTAGTTGCTAGGTTGCTAGATCCGGCAGGGCTTAGAGTGTGGGTGTGGTGATAAAGCCCATTCTGTTTGTTTTATAAATACCAACCTTTCCTTCATGTGCTTGGCTTTTTCTTTTATCATCTGACAGCATCCCTCATCCCTCACCCCATCTGGGACACGACTATGCTTTATATCTTGACAGTGAGGAGAGATCTAGAGACAAAGAGTGCATGTACTATGTTCATAAAAAACAGAAGCAGTCACAAGGCTTTGCTGTAAATAAATGGCTCAGATTATAACTCCCATAAGAACTAAGATAATTCAGGACTTGAGAGATATAGGCACTGTTTCTAGTATGCTTCTTCAACTAGGTAAGGTATTATCTCACAGAATGCATCTCTATAATAAAACTCTATCAAACACACTCATCTGTACTTCACAGGGATGCTGTAAGGATTTCCTTACAGTTTTAAAGGTTCCACATGCACCATAAAGACAAGGTTATCACCTTCCTTTCCCTATTGGCCACACCTTCAATAACAAAGATGACATCACTAACTACTCAGGGCCTACGCTGGGCAGATTAATAAATGAAACCTGGGAAACAAATGAGCAATTTTAAAAAAAGTAGCTCTGTCAAAATGAAGTAAATTTCACTAAAATTTTAGTAGTCTTATCTAAACTGTAGTTCATTCACTTACTCAGTGAATGTTTACTGAGTGCCTACTATGCTCAATATTAAAATGGTTATTATAGCTCAGCTGAGAATTACATTTGTTTTTTTTTTTGTTTTGTTTTTGTTTTTGAGACGGAGTCTTGCTCTGTCGCCCAGGCTGGAGTGCAGTGGCCGGATCTCAGCTCACTGCAAGCTCTGCCTCCCGGGTTTACGCCATTTTCCTGCTTCAGCCTCTCGAGTAGCTGGGACTACAGGCGCCCGCCACCTCGCCCGGCTAGTTTTTTTTTGTATTTTGAGTAGAGACGGGGTTTCACCGTGTTAGCCAGGATGGTCTCGATCGCCTGACCTCGTGATCCGCCCGTCTCGGCCTCCCAAAGTGCTGGGATTACAGGCTTGAGCCACCGCGCCCGGCCTACATTTGTTAAATAACCATGTTCATCCATGAAGGCAGGGGCAATGCTGCCTTAAACCTCAGGCAATTTATCATTCAAAATGAGCTTTCTGTTGACATTAGCCCTTTCAATGTCCTTAACCTATATTCAAGGGTATACCTTGCACAGAACAAGGGTACCCCATTTTAGGAAAATCCAACAAGCAAAAGATGCCTCCAAACCAGAAACAACTTTAGAGGGGGAAAGTGAGTAACTTACTCATGCCATCTCTTATATGCCCAATTTCTCTGGAACAGATAAATCATGTACATTCAACACCACCTTAACTAAGGTATCAAAGTTAACATTTCCAATAACTGGAAAAGAACACATCATGTGTCCTCCTAATGTGATACTCCAAGGACATCACTTACGTAGTATGTAGTACTATTGCCAAAATCATGACAAAACATGCTAAAAATTAAAAATTAAAATTAAGAGACTAAAGAGATACAATGTCTTTAAATCCTGGATTGAAAACGGAAAAGGGTGTTATAATGGACATTATTGGGAAAATTAGAGAAATGTGAATATAGACATATTAATTTATTATCATATTATCTTTTCTGAAAGTCAGAAGTCCGAAATGACTTTCACTTATTTAAAAATCAAGGTGCCAGCAGGGCTGTGTTCCTTCTAAAGTCTCTGTGTGGAGAAAGTGTTCTTTTGCTATTTCCAGCTTCTAGAGCTGCATTCCGTGGCTCATGTGCTCCTTCCTCCCTGTTCTAAGCCAGCAGTGCAGTATCTTCAAATCTCTGACTCTGACCACTGACTCTCCTGATACTCCCTCTCTCTCTCATGAGAACCCCTGCAATTACACTGGGACACTCAGATATTTCAGAATAACCTCCCATCTTAAGATCCTTAATTTAATCAAGTATGAAAAGTTCCTTTTGCCGTGTAAGGTAAACAGTCACAGGTTCTAGGGATTAAAAAGTGAATAAATTTGGGGGAGCCATCCTTCTGTATAACACAACCACTTATTTACAACACTTCCCTAATCAAAAACCTTTAATAACCAAAACCAGACAAAGACATCACAAGAAAACTATAGAACACATCTCTATGTATAGACACAAAAGTCCTCAAAATACTTTCAAAACAAATCCAACAACATATAAAAAAGATTGTGCAGCATGATCAAATGATACTTATCTCAGGAATGCCAGGTTGGCTTAACATTAAAAATTCAACCAAGGCAGCCTGGCAACACAGCAAGAACTTATCTCTAAAAATAAAAACAGGCTGAGCACGATGGCTCATTCTGTAATCCCAGCACTCTGGGAGACCGAGGTGGAAGGATAACTTGAGCCCAGCCTGGGCAGCATAGTCAGATCTCGTCTCCACAAAAAATAAAAAATAAAAAAAAAAATAGCTGGGCATGGGTGCACATGCCTGTGGTTCCAGCTACTCAGGAGGCTGAGGTGGGAAGAAGATCACTTGGGCCTAGGAGATTGCAGCTACAGGGAGTCATGGAATACCCTGTCTCAATAAATACGTAAATAAATAGCCAGGCATGGTGGCGCACACCTGTAGTCCTGGCTGCTCAGGAGGCTGAAGTGGGATGATCCCTTAAGCCCAGGAGTTCCACGATGCTGTGAGCTATGATCATGTCACTGTACTCCAGCCTGGGTGACAGAGCAAGGTCCCATCTCTTTAAATAAATAAAAACTAATTCAATCAATGTAATATATCACATTAATGAAAGGAAAAAAACCTACATGGCCATCTCAACACAGAAAGATCACCTGACAAAATCCAACATGTTTTCATAATAAAAACAGTCAAACTAGGAATAGAAGGGAACGCCCTCATCTAACAAAAGGTACCTGTGAAAAACCCACACCTAACAACATCATACTTAATGGTGAAAACATGGATGCTTTCTCTTTAAGATCAGTAACAAGACAAGGATGTTTGCAGTCACCACTTCTATTCAATGTTGTACCAGAGATGCTTCTCAGGGCAATTAGGCAAAAAAAGAAATAAAAGGCATCCAGATTGGAAGGGAAGAAAACGATCTCCGATTACTTGATCCTATACAGAGAAAATTCTAAGGCATCCACTTAAAAACTGTGGACAAACAAGCTAGGTTATAGTTTGTAACGCATCTCTGACACAAGGCTATAGTTTCAGAGATCAGAACGCAAAAATCAACAGTATTTCTATATATAAGGAATGAACAATCAAAAACTGAACAACTGGCCAGGTGCGGTGGCTCACGCCTATAAACCCAGCACTTTGGGAGGCCGAGGCGGGTGGATCACAAGGTCAGGAGTTTGAGACCACCCTGGCTAACACGGTGAAACCCCCACTAAAAACACAAAAATTTAGCTGGGCGTGGTGGCGGGCACCTGTAGTCTCAGCTACTCAGGAGGCTGAGGCAGGAGAACGGCGTGAAGCCTGGAGGCAGAGCTTCCAGTGAGCCAAGATCACGCCACTGCACTGCAGCCTGGACGACAGAGCAAGACTCCGTCTCAAAATTAACAGCATCAAAATGAATAAAATCATAAGCAACAAATTTCAAGGAAGTACCAAGTTCATACAGTGAAAACTACAAAACACTGTTGAAAGAAATCAAAGACAACCTAAATGAAAGGAATCAAATTCAGAGTACAGAAAAAATTCCTCACATTTATGATCAATTTCAACAAGGATGCCCAAGACAATTCAATGGGGGAAAGAACAGTCTTTTCAACAAACGGTGCTGGAACAACTACAGATCCACATGCAAAAGAAAAAAAGCTGGACTCTTCCCTTACAAAATACACCAAAATGAACTCTCAGATTACATACCTAAATGTAAGAGCTAAACCTATAAAATTCCTAGATGAAAACATAGGAATAAATCCCTGTGACTTTGGGTTAGGCAAATTCTTCTTAGATATGCAAAAAACAAAACAAGCAACAACAGAACATTATCAAAACTGATTTTTTTTTGCTTGAAAGGATTGCATCAAGACAGTGAAATGACTACCCACAGAATTATAGAAAAATTTTGCAAACCATGTATCTAATAAGGGACTTGTAGTCAGAATATACAAAGAACCCTTACAATTCAATAAGACAACCCAATTTAAAAATGGGAAAAGGATCTGAATAGGCATTTCTCCAAAGATACAGAAAAATGGTCAATAAGCACATAAAAAGATGCTCAAAATCATTCATCACTTAGGAAATGCAAATTAAAACCACAATGAGGTATCACTTCACGCTCATTAGGGTAGCTATAAATCAGTAAGTCAGAAAACTTGTGTTGGCAAGCACATAGAAACACTGAAGTCCTTATACACTGCTGGTAGGAATGTAAAATGGTGCAGCCACTGTGAAAAACAGTTTTCCAATTTCTCAAAATGTTAAACACAGTTATCATACACCCAAGCAATTCCACTCTTAGGTATATGCCCAAGAGAAATGAAAACATATGTCTTCACCAGAACTTGCTGTTCACAAGCAGCATTATGCATAATAGACCAAAAGTGGAAACAACTCAATTGCCCATCAACTGGTGAATGGGTAAGTAAAATGTGATATATCCAGGCACTGGACTGTCATTCATTAATAAAAAGAACAAGGTACTGATCCATGCTCTAACATGGGTGAATCTTGAAAACATTATGCTAAAGAAGCCAGTCATAAAAGGCCATGTATTCCATGATTTTATATATACATATATATATTATATGAACTTTCTGTGTGTGTATACATATATATACACACACACACATATATATGATCGTTCTGTGTGTGTGTGTATATATATAGATGAACTTTCCAGAATAGGTATATCAATAAAGACAGAAAGTATATAAGTGGTTGCCACAGGCTGAGAGGAGCAGAGAATGGTGAGTGACTGCTAATGGATATGGTGCTTTTTTGGGGAATGATGAAATGTTCTGGTCAGATAATGGTGATGACTACAAAACTGTATACATACAAAAAAACAAAGAATCACACAGTTTAAAAGGGAGAGGCTGGGCATGGTGGCTCACGCCTGTAATCCCAGCACTTTGGGAGCCTGAGGCAGGTGGATCACGAGGTCAGGAGATTGGGACCATCCTGGCTAACATGGTAAAACCCCATCTCTACTAAAAATACAAAAAATTAAATTAGCCAGGTGTGGTGGCAGGCGCCTGTAGTCCCAGCTACTCGGGAGGCTGAGGCAGGAGAATGGCAAGAACCCAGGAGGCGGAGCTTATAGTGAGCTGAGATCACGCCACTGCACTCCAGCCTGGGTGACACAGCGAGACTCCATCTCAAAAAATAAAAATAAAAAGTGGGGGGAATTTAGCCCGGCCTGGTGGCATGCGCTTGTACTCCCAGTTACTCGGGAGGCTGAAGCAGGCCTGCTTGAGCCCAGGACTTCAAGGCTGCAGTGAGCTACGATCGCTCCACCACACTCCAACAAGAATGACAGCGCGAGACCCATTTTCCTGGAAAAAAAAGAAAAACCTCAAGGTACTCAGCTCACATGCAAACCCACTGGTAAACATAAATTATCTCTAAGTAGTCTAGAAAGAAAATGAGCACATAAAACATCTTCTAAAAACACACATGTTACATTTAACATAAAAATCAGCTATGCAGAAGTTATATGAATATTTTATGCTGGAAAGGTAAATGATTATTATTACTACAGAATGGTTAAGTATATTTATGTATTTATGTATAAATGCATAAAGGGAAAAGCATCTTTAAAATAAGCACTATCAATGGCTTCTTGGTGGTCACAAAACAAAATCCTCATACCTTTGTCTTCCCTCACAATTGAGCTTCATCCATCTTTTCTGGCCTATCTCCCATTATTCCCTGACACAAACTCAGATGGGCCAGAGTTTCCAATGACCATCCCCCCACTATTCACCCAACACTGTGTTCACTGCCTCCCATTCCTGACCATTTGCCTATTGCCTTCAACTAATTCTGGGGACGTTTCGTCCCACTAAATGACCCTTACTCTTCAAGGCCTACCTTAAGTCTTATAACAAATTTTCTCACCCACTCCAGAACATAGCAACCCAGCATCTACTGGCCTCTCATACTCTAACCATCCACAACCCTAAGCTGGCTTCTCATCAAATGGACACTTTTCACCACCCAAATTCAACTAATTCACTTTTTTTTTTTTGGAGACGGAGTCTCGCTCTGTCGCCAGGATGGAGTGCGGTGGCGCAATCTCACTTCACTGCAACCTCCGCCTCCCGGGTTCAAGCAATTCTCCTGCCTCAGCCTCCCAGGTACCTGGGACTACAGGCACGTATCACCACGCCCAGCTAATTTTTTCTATTTTTAGTAGAGATGTGATTTCACCATGTTGGTCAGACTGGTCTTGAACTCCTGACCTCGTGATCTGCCCGCCTCAGCCTCCCAAAGTGTTGGGATTACAGGCGTGAGCCACCACAACCAGCCAATTAATTCACTCTTACAATAATAAAGACTGGTCACCTAGAGCCTACGTTTTCCAGCCTTGATTCAATCATTTATCAATTTCATTTTCTAAGTCCCTCACTTTAGGGAGATGATATATCACCTTTCACCCAGAGTCCTAAAGAAAACAGCACTCTTGCCAATGACATAGTGCCATCTAGTTGCAAAATAAGGTAAATCACAATGGCAGTAGGAGGATCTCCACACTGCTTTTACAGGAGGTAAAAAATAAGAAGGATCTCCACACTGCTTTTACTGCAGGTAAAAAATAAGCTACAGTACTGTTTGGTAGGACAATTTGTTTCATATGTGCATACTATCGCCCTAACTAAATTAACTCTCAAGTCATACAGCTATTTTGTTTTCAGTTCCATGTACAGATTAGCCATTTAGTATTTACTAAATCAAACTCAATTTCTGAAGACTTACACAAATATATTCATGCATATATGGTTAAAATTTTCCTTGAGAATCTATCACGTGAGAGTGTGGCTTATTATAACAAGTAAACAGAACAGATAAACACAAAATGAAAAGAAATCTCATGATTTACTCACATATAAGGGAGCTTGTTGTGGATTAAGTTTCATGACCCAGGACACTGAAACAGAAATGGAATAAATGAGAATAAAATAAAAAGTTGTCATCAAAAATATATAAGCCACCGAAAGTCCTAGGTGTCAAGCATAGCTCTATGAGTACAATCCCGTCCCTGAGATTACCATATGCCCAGCTGTATACTATACACTAAGAGATTCAGGAAGGAAGCAGGGTCAGGGATTGATCCCAGACTCAATCTTTTCAAGTGGGCAAGAAAGATTTTCCGATTGAAAATAAAGACAAAAGGCTTCACTGTCACAGAAGTTTCAACAACAAATAGGATATTTAAAACAGTTATCAAAGCAAAACCATTGTACGTTTACATACGTTTTTACCTAGTCCCTCAAACTCACAAAATGCTGTTTACTCATGGACTCCTTCCAGTCTTACTAAGGAGCCTGAAAGTGAGGCGAGGATTGCAAGGGCCACCAGAACTCTCTTCCTCAATTCCCCTTCTCTGAGAAGGGAGGCTACAGCTTGCCTCTCTAACCACTAAAAGGCATGACCCTCCTCAAACTTAATAGCTGGATTCCCTGATTGTTATTTTCACCAAATGAATTCTCATAAAAATCCCATTAAGATTTTTGTTGTTGTTGGTTTTGTTTTGTTTTGTTTTTGAGACGGAGTCTCGCTCTGTTGCCCAGGCTGGAGTACAGTGGCCGGATCTCAGCTCACTGCAAGCTCCGTCTCCCGGGTTTACGCCATTCTCCTGCCTCAGCCTCCCAAGTAGCTGGGACTACAGGCGCCCGCCACCTCGCCCGGCTAGTTTTTTGTATTTTTTAGTAGAGACGGGGTTTCACCGTGTTAGCCAGGATGGTCTCAATCTCCTGACCTCGTGATCCGCCCGTCTGGGCCTCCCAAAGTGCTGGGATTACAGGCTTGAGCCACTGCGCCCGGCCAAAAAAAAAAATCCCATTAAGATTTAGAGAAGGCTTCCAGGGTTGAATTCCTGAACATTAAGAATAGCGTGTTCTTAAAAGTTGAACTTGGAGATTGGACCAGGACTTCATCTAGGCTATAAATGCTCAGCATGGTAGGCCCTTTACCAAACACCCTGAATTTGAGTATGAAGTGATCTCATCCTCTTAAGAGTTAGAGAAACAGAACCAAGTGACTTCACTATAATTTGATCTGAGGAAGTTTCTTACTCACAACAGGTAAATGAAGGCACATACTAACCAGCAATATAAACAACAGTATAAACTTTCATACATGAAAAAAAACAGACAAAATCCCAAACTTCATGTTCTAACATAGCACAAAAGCCTCACTAACAATAAATTGAAATGACCAAATGTTTGGACTGAAAAGCAATGCCTTGGTAGCCTAACTATGTGCCTAACTCAAATAACAGAACCCTCTTGATATTAAAATCCTCACAGATCTGCCACAGATCAAGCTGCGTTATGTCCTGGATCAAGACTTCGCCAAAAAGCAGTTAGCACACGCTTGAGAGGGAAAAAATCTACATCAGCCTCCTAAATGCAATCATCTCCCACACCAGTTGCAGGCCCCAAGCTTCAATGTGTTCTGCTGGACAACGCAGTAGAAAGCTGACAAGCAGGTGGCTTTCCCACACTGACTGAACCACCTCCGGGCCCATGCCCATTCATTCTCTGGTCCACCCCATGTGCTATAGCAGACCTCCTGGCTCAGGGTACTCTTTCCTTCCTGACTGCCTTCACTTAATGACTTTGTAACTTTAGGTGTAAAAATTATCTGCAGAAATCCACACTGAAAACCAAGCTTGAGAAAGGCAGCAATAACCAACCAACATTTTTAGAAGAACAAAGTCAATTTCAAGCCCATCGGATTCAAATAGCAAGCATGGATGAAAATGAAAGATTGAAAGGCTTGAGGACCTTCTCAATGTATTAAATATCCATTTAATTTACAATTAAGCTCACTCACTGTGCTCACTGGACTTTTAATCAGCTTTCCAAGTCCTGCTCAGACTTGCCTAGGACAAGGGAATGAAAGAACCTATAAATGTATGGACCAATCTACCTTAATTAACTTGTCAAGTGTTCCTGCATCAAGCAGAAGAAATATCAGTGAAACTGATATAGGAATTAACACCTTGCTAATCCACAAAAATTAAAAGAGTATGATACAATCCTGTGGCTTCCTTGGGCCACAGTGGAAGAATTGTCTTGCACCACACATAAAATACACTAACACTAGTAATAGCTGATAGGCTTTAAAGAAAATTGCAAAAAAAAGAAAATCTCATAATTTGTTTGTTTTTGAGACAGAGTCTGGCTCTGTCGCCCAGGCTCAAGCACAGTGGCACGATCTTGGTTCACTGCAACCTCTGCCATCTGGGTTCAAGCAATTCTCCTGCCTCAGCCTCCCAAGTAGCTGAGAATACTGGCACCCGCCACAACACCCAGCTAATTTTTTGTATTTTTAGTAGAGACAGGGTTTCACTATGATGGCCAGGCTGCTCTTGAACTCCTGACCTCAGGTGATCCATCCGCCTTAGTCTCCTGAAGTGCTGGGATTACAGGCGTGAGCCACCATGCCCAACCAATGTTTTAAGAAAGTTTACGAATTTGTGTTGGGCCACATTCAAAGTCCTCGCAGGATGCAGCCTGTGGGCCACAGTTTGGATAAGCTTGGATTAGAGAAATCTACAGAGACAAACTAGTGACTTAGCAGTCCTCTGATGTTTCGTGATTTGCAAGAAACTTAGGATGACTATGTGTAAAGACCATAAACATCAATTTAACTGAATGGTTCCCACCACACTGAAATGAGGAAGCTGAGCAAACTCAGAGGACTCTTAAGAAAGGGCCGATGTCATCTGAACTGTCTGGAATTATAAACTCCTCTAAACATTTTTCAAAGCCAGAACTCGTAAGAGTCATTCTGAAGCATGGATTAAAAGAGGGATGACAAAGTGTCTGGCCCCCACACTGGTCAAAGGGACAGGTCATTGTTATGCTGGCAACACAGGCTGTTCAAAAGAATGCATCTGTCAAAAGGAATCAAAGTAATGACCCCAGAAGGCTCCAGAAACAGACTGGTAAATTCAGGTTGCTTTTAGACTTCCACAATGCTGACACACAAGGGGAAGGACAAAACCGACATTTACAGAGCATTATATTTGATATTACATTTAATCCCCATTAAAAAGATACTATTTCCCCTATTTCACTAGTGAAAAAAATTGATCTTTCAAAGGTTAAATCATTTAACACCAAGGTCAAAGGGTAAGTTGGAGAGACCAGATTCAAACCCAGTCTGACGTTAAAACATGTTTTTCTCCCCGCATCATAAGAGGCTCTCCTGCTAATAACCTCAAAATTTAAAAACTGACTTGCCCTACACCTCCAGCCCCATCCTACGAACTTTCCCTGACGTTGTTAATTCAGCTGTCATTGTGTACCCACAATGTACCAGACACCGTACTCAAGATTCTGTAGGTACAGAAGGAACAGACAAAAATCCCTACCTTCACAGATATTATTCTAGGGGTAACACAGGTAAATAAAACATTAAAATACATAGTTTTCACACAGTAACAAATTCTATAGAGAAAAATAAAACAGAAGAAGGAATAGCAAATGAGGGAGATACCATTTTAAACATGGTGCTGAGGGAAGGCCTCCATGAGAAAGATACCATTTACCCCCAAAATATAAAAGCAAGTAATAGAAAAAACAGGTAAAAGGTGTTCTAGACACTTAAACCTGCCACAACATTGAGAACTCAGGGTTCTGATGCAAAACCTCACTGCATATAAAAGGATTAACTTATTTTATACATTTAAACAAACTCTACTTACGAACTGTGTTCTAAAGGAAAGAGCATATTACAGGAAGGTAGTTTTCGGTCAGAGTAAACACACTTAAAAACTAAACCTGAGCCGGGCGCGGTGGCTCAAGCCTGTAATCCCAGCACTTTGGGAGGCCGAGGCGGGCGGATCACGAGGTCAGGAGATCGAGACCATCCTGGCTAACATGGTGAAACCCCGTCTCTACTAAAAACTACAAAAAACTAGCCGGGCGACGTGGCGGCGCCTGTAGTCCCAGCTACTCAGGAGGCTGAGACAGGAGAATGGCCTGAACCCGGGAGGCGGAGCTTGCAGTGAGCTGAGATCCGGCCACAGCACTCCAGCCTGGGTGACAGAGCGAGACTCCGTCTCAAAAAAAAAAAAAAAAAAAGATAAAAACTAAACCTATTGAAAGACCAAGACCCACTGAAAGTCTTTGCTGTGTCAGATTTTTGACCAAAAGGAAAATTAAAGAAACACACCATGCCCATCCAATGATTTCACCGAGGAATTTTAAGAGAGAAAATCCTACTTCTCCCTCACCCAGTAGCCAGTGAAATGACTGAGCATATTCACAAGTTCACTGGGGCTGCTTTCATGTAACACAGGGACAATACATGACAGATACAGTGGAACCCTACAGGTTGCCTAGTAGTTGAAAGACTGCGAAGAGGAGGAAATGTCAAAATTCAAAGTCTTAAATGATGTGGTTTTAAGTATGTTCATCAATTTCACCACTCAGGAGTAAAGCCAGCTATAGTTGTAAGGAATCAGAAATATGAGGGGTGTGAAATAAGCAGAAGCACACTAGTTAAGGATTTGTATTCTTCCCACATTTTCCACTTTATTTTATACTGCTGAAAAAAAACACATTTAACAGCTTTTCGCTGTATAAAAGAGACATATTCACTTTATGTCAAAATAAGAGTCACTCAATTTTAATACAACTATCTCAATTTATAAATTAACATTCCCCCCCACTGCCCCCACATAGTAAGTCTCTTACGGTGTTGTTGATAGAGAAACAAAAGTTGCTGCTACAATTCTCTTCCTGCATTTTAATATAAACAATCATCAGTCTTTTCTTCATAGAATGCAGTGTGGACACCATCATCAGAATGTACCAGCACTGGGTATGCAAAGTTCACAAAGATTAGCAATAGCAAAAGTTTGGAGATTTTTGAAATCCATGCTGCCGGCATAGAACTACGTAAAAACTCAATCACTATAGAGGAACACACAGAAACTCAGGCATGAAGTTACATGGCTGTGTGATTGGTTTGGGAGAAGGAACAGAAAGCATTTCCACCAACCCATAATGTCTGAGCAAATGACTGCAAAACCTCAGAAGCTACGAAAATGTTTATATACTAACCAAATACCCCTTAGTAAGCCAAAGAAATAGTGTGTACCCTTAGGCTGGATGCGGTGGCACATGCCTGTAATCCCAGAATTTTGGGAGGCCGAGGCAGGTGCATCACCTCAGGTCAGGAGTTTGAGACCATCCTAGCCAACATGGTGAAACCCCGTCTCTATAAAAAATACAAAAATTAGCCGAGTGTGGTAGCAGGCACCTGTAATCCCAGTTACTGGAGAGGCTGAGGCATGAGAATCGTTTGAACCTGGGAGGCGGAGGTTGCAGGGAGCCCAGATGGCGCCATTGCACTCCAGCCTGGGCAAAAAGAAAGAAACTCTGCCTCAAAAAAAAAAAAAAGAAGAAGAAGGAGAGGGGGAGGGGGGGGAGGAGGAGGAGGAGGAGGAGGAGGAGGAGGAGGAGGAGGAGAAAAAAACAGTATGTCTCTATGTCTCTATCCAACAGCTTTACACATCTCACAGATATTTGCAGCTTAACCCCCTCACCCCCACCACCTACATCTCAATACAGGAAAGTAATAGGGTGCCATACAATATTCTCTAGATAATAAATCAAATTAAATCCCAAGTCCTCTACATTTAATTGTATTACCTTGAGCAAGTCACTTAACTTGTCTGAATCTTAGCCTTCTTATCTGTAGAAAGAGCATAATAATGCTTGCCTATACTGTGGGGTTAGCAGAAGAGATGATCCAGGTAAAGTATTAAAGCACAATGACAGACACACAGCAGAAGCCACTGCTTCTTCCTCTTGTAGAATTCCTGAGTCTCAATGGAGACTAACCCCATGTAAGATACTTTGAAATCCATAAATGGCTAAAATGAAAGGCTTCAGATACTCAGAAACGCCTTTCTGGCAACTTCTTAAAATACACTGCTAGGTAAACTACATTCTAAAATATAATACAATAATCATAGAAAAGAATCTGGAGGAACAAATACCAAAATGTTAAGTGTACATATCTCTGGAGATTACAGGAAATTTTCATCCCTAAATAATCTGTTTCTTAACTGTAACTATTCAAATAATGAACAGATATTACTTTTTAATAGGAAGAAAACATTATACACAGCACGTCTGTTTTAAAGTCCCTTGTCATTCAATACGTCACAACTGTACGGGAAGTAAGTAAAAAGACACCGCTTCCTAAATGTGTAAAACTGAAGAAATCTACAATCTTCACCAAAAGTCCCTAGAACCAATAAAATAAAATAAAATGAGAACGCATCCAGAGGTATATTAACATCAATCAAATTCACTATTCTTTAGTCACACCTACACATGCTACTACAGAAGCCTTTAACAAGCCCTCCACTGTTAACGACACGCCCCTAAAAAGGGGGTGGGGAGTCACAGGCCCAACATCATGTAACAAACTAGAAACCCTTCTGTACCTGTTAACTTGGTGATCTCAGCATATTTCCTAAGGACCAGCTGTCCAGGTCTGACATACCTACCACATCAATTGACAGGGTTTTTGTCACTCTCAACAGGGAAGTTTCCAAATCCACAAAAAAAAAATGGGAGGGGGCAAACCACCCCCACATCTGCTCCCAGTACCAACAGGCGGACAGCAGCTGTTTGGGACTCAGCCAAGTATAAACAGAGCATTTTTACCTGCAGGGTACTTCCATGGCACAATGTGCTTCAAATGAATTTCCATGGCCACGGATCCTGCTAGGACTGGGCTACAGTCAATCCTTCAAAACCCACAAAAATTTCGGGTGAGGGTTAACGTGGAAATGACAATGCATACTTTGGATTCTTGTAAAAGAGTCAATGTTCAGCTCTTCCTCCAGGAAAATAACAGGATCCAAAAACTCTTTCCTTCATCCCACGGAGCCTGGGCTGGTGGCTATAAAAATGTCATGCCCTGGTTGGGGAGGCTGGGAGTAAGAGCTAGAAATTCTGAATAATGGAAGAAGACCAGGATACAAAGAGTAAATAGGCTTTTCCTATTGAAGATGCCAAGTTCTACCAAAAACGTAAAATACCACATGGGCCAAATACATTTCCTGAATGAAGGACTGAGGAAGTCTTACAAGACCCTCACGAATGCTTTACTTTTGTTTGCAACTACATTAATAATTGAGCAGTTAGTTTTAAGCAGCGATTCTTGAACCTCGGTACACAAGAACATCAGTTTAAGGCCTTGTTAAATAATGCTGATTCTCATTCCCAGGACCAGAAAGACTAGAAATCAGGAGACCAAATCTGGTGATGCTTTTGCTCCGGAATCATGACCCACACCTCAGGAAACAATGATGTTAAGACTCATAATATGTGTCTGATTCTCACACGGAAGAGTTAGCCCTGCTCTGCCCCACTATCATACGATGGTACTTACTAGCCACCAAGACGAAACGCAAAGCACTGAGCCAAATGGGTAGGGCAGGGGGCTGGGAGTGGGACAAAGCAGGTAGGTAGGACATGAAGGAAATGAAGAGTCTAACAGGATAACATTCAACAGTACAACAAAAGAACACAGCAAATTAAAACAACAACAACAACAAAACAGTAACACCCATGATCACTCATTTAATTTATTCTTTATCAACGCTGGAGTACCCGAAACACATAAACGATCCTGAGTTTGGGCAAAACACATGCACAAACACAAAATCAATGTAATTATCATGGAATAAAAAATCAGAACTCTTACAATAATGAAATAAAAATAATCTAAAATAGTAAGTTAAATGTAGTTTTAAAACATCAGAACTCTGACATCCTTATAATCATTTTAGAGTTTACTTTGAAAAGCTGTGTAGGACAGTACACTATAATCTTTGTTTAGGGTATCTTTTTCTTGACATATATTTATAATATGTGCCTGGCACATAAAAACTCAATGAAGGGAGATAATCTGACATTTCTGAGCTCCTAAAATATTACATGTACTAAGTTATTAAGCTTTAGCAATAAATAATATGTCATTCCTACCACTTTAGTAAAGGGCCATATGTATGTAAACAGATATTATAGTATGATGAGTACAATAATAAAAATAATAAAAATGTTACAAGGATCAGGAAGGAGCAATAAACTCTCTAGAAGATGGGAGGCCCAGATAAGAGATTACTGGAAGAAGCAAATCATGGGGAAAGTTCCACCAAGTGGACACAGGAGGAGAAGCACAGGACCAAAGGAACAGCACGTGCCAGATATGACAGCACAGTGAGTAGCTGAGAACTATAAAGATGAATAGGAAGTGCACGCAGGGGATCGTGGGGAAGGAGTCACAAGAGGCATCCAGGTTAATCCACATACCTCAAAGCTGCCCGGCCTTAGAAACAGAGGCAGGCAGAGAGAAGAAAATACATAAACCACTGTGACACACCTCTATACTAAAAAAATCTCAGCCATTATACAAGGGAAAAATAAATGCGTTGCAGCTAAGTGGGGAAAAAAGAAATCATGGCCCTATAATGGCAATGGTATCAACAAAGCTTTTTTTTTTTCTTTCTTTTTTTAAGCTCAGTTCAAATTTCTGTTCATTCACAACTGTAGGTTCAAAGTTTCACAAAAAGTAGCACTGGAAAAAGTTTGTAATTGTGTAGACTAAACTCAAACCCAGACACAGCAAGGATCTGTTGGGAGCCCCAGCCAACAGAGCCAGGCCAGACTCCCACCATGGCTTCGCTTCCCTGCAGCAAACAACAGCTGGTGCCCAATCAATTTATACCAGTCCCTGGAGTTTCTTAATCCCAATCCCAAGTTATAAGAACTTACAGGTAGAAGGGGTCTTGGAAGCAGCCCAGATCATTCTTCTTTCCCAAGGAGGACTTGCTGCCAATGTGCCTGCCTCTGCTTGTAGACTTGAGCACCAGGGCCTTATCACCCTGAGAAAATCTCTCTATGCCCCACTAGCACCTCTGACTCAACCTTCCTAAAATGCTATTTTCATTCTGTAGCACCCTCTCTGCCTTCACAGAAGTAGGTAATCTTTAGAACAGTTCTTTTGGGATACCAATACCTTTACTTTAGGGAGTTCTAGGGCTTGGCACTCAAATAGTAACCTACCATGACTCAAGAAAGGGAGAGAAAAGCATAAACATAAAATGTGATCATGGTTTTGGGAACACATTTAACCCATCTTAGTTTTTCTAGAGCTTCCAACCTCCAGGGCCTAAAGATGGAGCCCTGTACTCTGGGACCTATATTCCTAAATGCTGCATCCACAGACACACATGGCCAACACATGATTAAACTCACTACATTTCTTCTGTAAAAAATTAAACATGCTTATTTTACAACAACAATGGACAAGCCACTTGGATGAACAGATATTAAAGGAAGGGATGATTGCAGAGTCCTCATTAAGATTAGAGACAACCTTCTAGTATTTAAGATTATTTGGTGACCCCTAACAGACTAATGTAAGGATAAAAATTAGAATACCAATGTAAGTCAGAGACAGAGACAAAAAGACCTAGAATTGAGTTGCAAATGTGGCACTTAACTGGCTGTGTTATCTTGGACAAGTTATTTAACTACCAAGCTTTATTTTCCTCATCTGTAAAATGAGAATACATAAAATTAAAGATGTGTAGTTCAAGGTTTAACACAGTGGTAGGCAGTAAGAAAATACTCAATAAAGTAAGTTCCTGTTCTTCTTGCCTGGTATGAATTACATGACAGTCTTTCAGCACTAACCTTATATCACATTCAACTACCACATCTCTCAGGACATCCTAATCACTGTGTCGATCCCTAAATCTAAATAAAAGGTAATGGTGAGGGAAATATACATTCCAACAGATAAGGTACTTTATTAAACATACCATTTATCATTGGTGAGCTCTCAGAAGCCATCCACCATCCCCCCCACTACCCCTCTGGTGACTCCAAATAGTGTTCAGGTCCCTCATTATCTATACAGCTTTACTGACCACTCTTTCCTTCCATACCACACCTTCCATCCAGTCCCTGCATACCTCATGTGCATGCACCATGCTCAGTCCAGTCCTCACATCTTTGCTCATGTTAATGCCCTCCACCCTTACTGATTCTAATAGGATTATCACTAATAATCTAACCCACACTATCAGCAGTAAGTCACATACTCTCTTGTATTTTTCTTTTATTTTCATGCTTGCCTTCTCTCCCCAACTTGTTTTTAATCTAGTCTACTGCATTGCAGATGTCTTCTGTAGCACCCTCCACACCACTACTACTCATGCCACAGCATCTGGCACAATACTGAGCCCCCAATGAATGCCAGAGAAATAACTGTTTGACATGAACATCAGAGACAGAGAAATTCATCAGCTGCTTTGCTGCACCATAGTTTGGTGGCAATGGATCCACAGTTATAGCTATAAGTACAAAAATTAACCCATCAAAACAAAAACGTCTAAAATCACTCTAGCCCCAGAAGGTTAAACTGGTAGCTCATTAAGGGCAGCATGAATCCTGCTAAGTGTTAAGCAATCCAGCCTGAAGTAATTTGCTTAATCTGCCAGAGAGGTAACAGGGACCAGAGCTGGGGAACTCAACATCATATAACTAGACAACCTCAAAGTGAAGAGGAGGACAAAGAGCTACTTAACACTATACTTAGGATCCCACACGATGGTTGGTAACTCTGGAAAGAGGAACTCATGGACATGTTATTTCAATTCTCTTTTGGTGTTTAACACAGGCTTGTGGTTTCCTGCAAAAATGGTTTCTGTTGCTTTGCAAAGATCTATATGGAGAAGAAAACTCCCAATGGCCATTCCACAGGTGAGAATTTTGCCACCAGCTGTATCCTGTTATCCAAAGGAAACGGGAACTATAAGCTGCCAGGAGGTCCAGACACAAGAGACCAAGACCATAATTCAGTAAATGCTGACACTCTTATCCCTAAGGTAATAAGAATAAACTTTAAATTTAGAAAAACTCATACACAGCTGGGTTTTATGTAAATTAACTTCAGGAGGGGTTAAAATAGATATCCGGCAAACAGACTGCCAAATTCAAGCCTTTACACTTCCTTCATCCTCCCCAGCCTCCATCAACCAAAAAGCAGGCCGCCCAATAGGCTAAACCAATTACAAACCACCTGGAAAGACTAAATATAGGCAAGTAGGCTCTCACACAAATGAGGACATTACTGAGCTGGATGACCTTACCTGGACAAATGCGAGACTCGTTAGGAATGATTTCCAAGGCACACACAGCCCACCTTCTCAGACACATTACGTGACTATCAGACAAGTCACACAAGTGTCAGAGGGGATCAGAGACGTCAAAAATGTCAATGTTACCTTGTAAATTATTAAATTGGTTCTTCTGTCTTGAGAATAAATATTGTCTTCAATGTTATAATTTCATAATACTAAGTATTTAACATCTTGAGAACAATGACACTGGAAACACAAGGTGGCAGGTTTTTGTTAAACCACCAATCAAAATTAGAAGGAAAAGTTTTAAACAATAAAGACTTCAAATTAAAAACTTGTATATATCATAATTAAGTGAAAATCCTACAGATATGAGGAAAACTCCAATATTTTCAGCAGTCCCCTATTAAAGACTTTGTTAATGTTAATTATTTCAATGAAAAAATTTATTTCTAATGGGAAATTTCTACTCATAAAACATTTCTGGCATTAGCAATCCCTTAGACAGTCATTCTTGCTCTTATACACTGAGCAGGGATATTTCGGAAAATACTAATGCATTTATTTTACGTGGCAAAGAACTAGGTTAGTCAACTAAAAGCACATGAAAATTAATTATCAACTCCACTTTAACACTCTGATGCCATGTCGATACAGAACTTGTGATAACATGAATGGCATTTTTAGCAAAGAATCTGACTATTTAATGATAGCATTTGGGGAATGGAGCAGAGGAAAAGAAGGGAATCAGGAATATATTTTTTAAGCTATGAAAATAATGGACCTATGAGCTTTTACCTCTTGGAGGAAGAGCTGAGAACATGTTAGCTTGTGTTTTTTAACCACTGCTACTCCTGATGATGGAGAGTCAGCCACATGTTTGATAGAGAAACCCATGTTTACAGTTGGGAACGCTTTTTTCATCCTATTTAAGTCACCTAGAGAAAGAACTGCTATCACCGAGATTTCAACTTTAAACTTTCAGACTAACAGTTGAGTGGGCTGTATTTCTTAAGGATTCTGCTGTTCAAGTAAGAAGTGAGGGGTTTTATTTCCTCATTGCTTCCCATTATCATTTTTTTCTTGTTGCTTATCCCAAGTCAGGTATGCCTGTTTACTGGGTTAGTGTCAGTGAAAGATGAAGTTTACAGAACATCTACTGTGCACTAAACTGCTGCACAGATGGCATCTCATTTGACCTACCACAGCCTTCTCAGATAGTGCTTATTAACTCTGTTTTATACAGAGGAGGGAGGCCCCCGCTAGCCAGGGTTTGGGCTTCAGCTCCCTCCCCTCTCATGACCCTCTTACTGTGACCAAAGCAGTCCATCATTCTTCAGTTGACATGGGATGTTTAGTTGATTCTGAGCTTTGGCTGTCTCTGGGTTTTGGGAGCAACCTTAGTTCTTTGGTTTTTCAGATCAGTCTGAATTCTGGCCATCTTCTAACGATGACTAATGCACTGAACCAACTGTTTGTTGCAGTGGTGGCCTGCTGTGGGGCCTATTTAACTTATGTGGAGAATCAGAAAGCCAAGGTCTCAGCATTCTCTGGAGAGTTTATTTGGACTTTTTATAGCTATAATCTCCAGCTAGAGTATGCACTCAAACATTTGCTGAATTGAATTATTTTCCTTTCAAATACTTTTTGTTTGCGTGGTTTACATCTTCTCCTACTTGTGCCTTCCACATCAAATTGCTCTCCTGATGACCTAGGTCTGTAAGCCTACATCCCTACTCTTCACTCCCACCTCCATGCCCACACTCAGTTAACAAAACCTGCAAAGCAGTAGCTTTACTTTTAGGACCCCGTACTTTGACATCTTCAGTCTTTTTTCCCTAAATTAGTTTACTTTTTGACTGTAATGGTTTTCACGGAAAGTAGCCAGTTGTGCTCCTTATGTGCTTATTATTATGACCAAATTATTAGCACGTGGGTCATTCTTTTACAAGTGATTTTATAAAACACCTATGTGTATTTTTTGAATTTTTGAAGTGTAGTAATTTTAAAGGAAAGGGTACTGTTTAGTAGATGTCCAGCTGTTTCTCTATATTCTTGTGTATATGCCACATATATTAAATATTTAAAGTGTCACATACGTAGTAATATGGCCTGTTTCCACATTTACTAGAAACGACAATTTATCATTATGCATTTCTGTTATGTAAGTGCTACTTTATCTTTTCATACACAGCTACAAATGCTAAAATGTTTTAAAGCACCAGGTCTGTATTTTTCATGACAACTTTATTTTTTATTATCTTAGTTCAAGCAGGGAAATTAATTTTATTCCTCTCCTATATGAGAAGTTCTTAAAGTGGGGAAATTAATTTTATTTCTCCCCTATATGAGAAGTTCTTAATATGTAAACCGTCTTAAGAGTTTCCTACTAAGAGGAATTCAAAGCTGGGTGTGGTGGTGCACACCTATAGTCTCAACTACCTGGGAGGCTAAGGGGAGAGGACTGCTTGAGCATCTCCTCTCTTGAGAAGTTTGAGGCCAGCCTGGGCAATGTAGCAATATCCTTTGTCTACATTTTTTAAAATGTTAAAAAGAGGAGTTCAGAAAATTTGAAATTCAGGGAATGAACACTGAAGCTTCTCTTAAATGTGTTATTTCTAAATCCAGAATTAGTGTTATATTGCCCCAGTTTAGACTGGCAATAACTTTTTAATAATTTGATAAAAAGCCATGTATTTAATCTTTCTTCTAAACCATTTTCATTGAACTGCTGAAGTTATGAAAATTTGCTGAGTTGTTATTTTTGTTTTTAGGAGATGGGTCTTATTATATTGCCCAGGCTGGACTCCAACTCCTGGGCTCAAGTGATCCTCCTGCCTCAGCCCCCCCAGTACTTGGGACTACAGGTGGGCACCACTACACCAGCTTCCTGCTTTTTGTGTTTTTTTTTTTAACCTAGTATATGACTTTAAATTCAGATCTAATCTAACCAATTCTTCATCATAGCATTGTTAAACAATTACAAGTTGAAATTTCAAATAACTGTAATAGCATAAAAAAATGAAATACTTAGGGACAAATTTAATGAAATGTATAAAGCCTGTATCCTGAAGACTGAAAAACTTGCTTAAAAAAATACAAAACTAAAATAGAGAGATATATGGTAAATATATTAGCTTAATATCTTTAAATGTCAATTTTCCCCAAAACTGATCTACAAATTTAATGCATTTCTAATAAAAACGCCAGTAGTCTTTCGTAAGGCAAGCTGATTCAAAAACACAAGGAAATGCAAATGACTTAAAATATTCAAATCAATTTGAAAAAAAGTAAACAGAGGTAGTATAAGTTAGAAGACTTATACTACCTATTATGTGATCCCACTCTTACGGAATTCTAGAAAAGGCAAAAATAGTGACACAATGTAAACCAGCACTTGCCTGGACCCAGGGATTGGGGGGGCTTGGGGGGAGGCAATTACAAAAGGACAAGAAGAAACCTGAGAGTGATAGGAATTTTCTATTTCCTGATTGTGGTGGTTACATATGCAGTTGTCAGAACCAACTGACCTTAAGCACTTAAGATGGGTGAATTTTACTGTGTTTAAATTATACCCTAAATAAAGCAGTTTTTTGTTGTGGTTGTTGTTGTTGTTTTTGGAGACAGAGTCTCGCTCTGTCACCCAGGATGGAGTGCAGTGGTGCCATCTCGGCTCACTGCAAGCTCCGCCTCCCGGGTTCACCCCATTCTCCTGCCTCAGCCTCCCAAGTAGCTGGGACTAGAGGCGCCTGCGACCATGCCGGTTAATTTTTTGTAGTTTTAGTAGAGACGGGGTTTCACCATGTTAGCAAGGATGTGGTCTCAATCTCCTGACCTTGTGATCTGCCTGCCTCGGCCTCCCAAAGTGCTGGGATTACAGGTGTGAGCCACCGTGCCCGGCCAATAAAGCAGATTTTTAGGCCGGGTGCGGTGGCTCAAGCCTGTAATCTCAGCACTTTGGGAGGCCGAGACGGGCAGATCACGAGGTCAGGAGATCGAGACCATCCTGGCTAACACGGTGAAACTCCATCTCGACTAAAAAATACAAAAATCTAGCCAGGTGAGGTGGCGGGCACCTGTAGTCCCAGCTACTCGGGAGGCTGAGGCAGGAGAATGGGGTAAACCCGGGAGGCGGAGCTTGCAGTGAGCTGAGATCCGGCCACTGCACTCTAGCCCGGGCGACAGAGCGAGACTCCGTCTCAAAAAAACAATAAAATAAAATAAAAAAGCAGATTTTTAAACTTTTAAAAAAATCTTCAAGTAATTCAACAGTTCTTTATAATGCTGTAATGCTTTGTATCATTGTGTTGAACACCAGTTGTCACTATTCCATGGCTGGGCCTGGTAGAAAATCTCAGCTTCCTCCACAATGATGGCAGTAACAGACTGGCAACAAGAGGCCAGCATGAAGTCACAAGAGACGTGGAAAGTACATAAAACTAGGTAACTAAGATAGTGCCAAATGTTTGTTTAAAAGCACTACAAAGTGAATAGATAATAAGGATAAGAATGAGTAAAATTACACTGAAGCTTAACCAACTGCAGTCATGATGTTATAGCTCACAGAAAGCATAAAATTGAATGTTATTGAGATGCTGCATCTCTGTTTCTCCCCACATCTCCAAAGTAACATAAAATCACTGACCTCTCTTCACTGTTAATGCTTAAAGCTCTGAGCCTTTGTCTAACTGCATGTCTGTCAGATGCATGCTATTTCAAACAAAAGAAAGTGATTAGGGCATACTGACTGACTTTATTAAAGTTACAAAATGAAAAGCAAGGAGGGATGAGAAAAGTTACTTTGGAAAGGGAAAAGCTACTTTAAAAAGACTGACCATGAGCCTCTAAACTAGTTATGTAAGAACCTTGGGCAAACCACGTAATCTCTCTAGGTGTCACATTATTCCTCTATAAAACAAACTATAATGTTTTAATGCTACTGTTTTAAACACTTATGTTTGTTTTATAAAGCAGTATGTCTGAGTTGAAAGTGAATTATCTTTATTAGCATCCAAACAGAATCAGGCACAATTCTTATAAATTGCCTTTTTAAAAACGCATTGGCAGTTCCTCCTCCTCTACTATGGACTCTCAGTAATGCAGATTCAGTTTTGTTTTGTTTTCTTTTCTTTTGTGTTTTGTTTTCTGAGACGGAGTATCGCTCTTGTCTCCCAGGCTGGAGTGCAATGGCGAGGTCTCGGTTCACTGCAACCTCCGCCTCCTGGGTTCAAGTGATTCTTGTGCCTCAGCCTCCCAAGTAGCTGGGAATTACAGGTGCCCGCCACAATGCCCGGCTAATTTTTTGTACTTTTTGTAGAGACAGGGTTTCACCATGTTGGTCAGGCTGGTCTCGAACTCCTGGCCTCAGGTGATCCACCCACTTTGGCCTCCCAAAGTGCTGGGATTACAGGCATGAGCCACCACACCCGGCTAATTCAGTTTTCTTTAGTACTACCCTATATGTTACTTGGAGGATAGATTATTGAAGGTTGCCTTTCCCATGTAGCGAGAGGTTGAGAAACAGTACCATTATTTCAGAACACTCATGAACTTTTAAATAGTCAAAATTCTCTGCTAAAAATGCCATTCACATTATCATAAGTTCTCTATCGACATGGCACGTAGATTGTTAAACTGGAGTTGATAATTTTCATGTGCTTTTAATTGACTAATCTAGTTCTTTGCCACCTAAAATAAATGCATTAGTATTTTAAGATCCTCTGTTCAGGGGTCTAATGTGTTCTGGGCAAAGTCTATGGGCATACTCATTAACAGATGAGTTAGTTATTTAATGCGTGCTGCTTAACAATCACAGTATCCATGCGCTGGAGGAAAACAGGTCAAATAATAAATCTGTATCTTGCAGGTGGTGGGTCCACCAGAAATGGCCTGCAAGTGATGACTCTGAATGAGCAGGTATTCCAGAAGTACACTTAGGGATCAATGCTAAACTTTATACCTAAAACAGCACCTGTCTTTACTGGATTAATCCATTTGTCACAATCTGGAACTACCTGGAAAGAAGTAACCCTGCTGACAGGAATAGCTAATAGCAATATCCATTGTACACAGCAACTACAGCCCTCACCTCAGGTCTACCTATTCTAGAAGGCACTATTATATGCAATTCCTTATTAACAGAGGAACTTTCTGGTTGCAACAGGACACATATCCACATATGAGATCTCTCATTTATCCACTTAAACATTTACACACCTGGCCTGGTGCGGTGGCTCACACCTGTAATCCCAGCACTTTGGGAGGCCGAGGTGGGTGGATCACCTGAGGTCAGGAGTTCAAGACCAGCCTGGCTGACATGGTGAAACTCCATCTCTACTAATAATACAAAACTTAGCTGGGCATGGTGGTGCACAACTGTAATCCAAACTACCGGGGAAGCTGAGGCAGCAGAATTGCTTGAACCAGGGAGGAGGAGGGTTGCAGTGAGCTGAGATCCCGCCATTGCATTCCAGCCTGGGTGACAAGAGCAAAACTCTGATTTAAAAAAAAAAAAAATGTACACACTTAATAAGGGCCAGATCAACTGATATACAGCCCTCAAGGAGCTCTCAATCTGTCAGGAGAGACCTGTATGTAAACTCCTAATTGCAAGGCAGTGAAAATATTCTACAAGTACTTGTGAAGCATAAAGGGTGAAAAGGGGGCAGCTTCACAGAAGTTATGTTCTCTGACCTAAAAAAATTAGAAAAGACTAAACTCATTCCCCAAATATTAATTTAACTATATTTTAAGTCAGACTTTATAGAAAATTCTACAAATCCAGTTCATATTAGAAACCCTTTACTTGTTCTGCTTTGTTTGGATAAAGAACAAAATCTCTGAAAGTGATACAAGAGAATTCATCTGAGAGAACCAAGACATCTCTTTAGCAGCCTGGGGTTCTTTAAAGCATCAAAGCTATATTGTTAAAATGCTAATATGCCTACTCTTCCAAGCTACAAATCACAACTGATTTTACCAAAACTTAATTTTATCTCAGTCTGTTTCCAAAGATTTATTACCTCTCATCTGCTACTAGAGATTTTAAATAGTCCAAACTTAGAGGACAACTACTAAATCCACGAAAAGTGTGATTTTCCAATCTCAATACACTTCTAGAAGGGCTAAGACTCTGACCCTCTAAAAGGGGCATCGGCCATAAGAGAGTATATTCAGACTATTTCAAACATGTAATGCAAATTGAGGGCCAGACTAGAAAAACAGACAGGCTTCCCAATTTCAGTTTCTTGCAGCCTTAATAACTCTTCATGGAGAGTCCACCTGCACCCAGGTGAAATAAACAGCCATGTTGCTCACACAAAGCCTGTTTGGTGGTCTCTTCACACGGACACATGAAACATTTGGTGCCGAAACCCAGAACAGCGGGACTCCTTCCGGAGACCAGTCCACTGTCCTCATCCTCACTCCATGAAGAGATCCGCCTACAACCTTGGGTCCTCAGACCAACCAGCCCAAGGAACATCTCACCAATTTTAAATCGGGACCCCACTGGAAATTGGACTGTCCAGCTGGCCCAAGGCTCTGACTGACTCCTTCCCAGATCTTCCCGGCTTAGCAGCTGAAGACTGACACTGCCCAATCCCCTCAGAAGCCTCCTGGACCATCACAGACGCTTTGGGTAACTCTTACAGTGGAGGGTAAGTCCATCCCCTTCTTAATTAATACGGAGGCTACTCACTCCACATTACCTTCTTTTCAAAGGCCTTTTTCCTTTGCCACCATAACAGTTGTGGGCATTGACGGCCAGGCTCCTAAACCTCTTAAAACTCCCCAACTCTGGTGCTAACTTGGACATTCTTTTATGCACTCCTTTTCAGTTATCCCCACCTGCCCAGCTCCCTTATTAGGTTGAGACATTTTAACCAAATTATCTGCTTCCCTGACTTTTCCTGGGCTACAGCCACACCTCATTGCCACCCTTTTCCCTGTTCAAAGCCTCCTTCACATCCCCCTCTTATATCCCCCCACCTTAACCCACAAGTATGGGATACCTCTACTCCCTCCTTGACGACAAATGATGCACCCCTTACCATCCCATTAAAACCTAATCACCCTTACCCCGCTCAATGCCAATATCCCATCCCACAGCACACTTTAAAAGGATTAAAGCCTGCAGCATGGGCTTCTAAAACCTATAAACTCTCCTTACAATTCCCCCATTTTATGTGTCCAAAAACCAGACAAGGCGCAGGATCTGCGCCTTATCAACCAAATTTGTTTGGCCTATCCACCCTGCAGTGCCCAACCCGTACACTCTTTTGTCCTCAATACCTTCCTCCACAACTCACTCTTCTGTTCCTGACCTTAAAGATTCTTTTTTTACTATTCCCCTGCACCCCTCGTCCCAGTCTCTTTGCTTTTACCTGGACTGACCCTGACACTCATCAGGCTCAGCAAATTACCTGGGCTGTACTGCCTCAAGGCTTCACAGACAGCCCCCATTCAGTCAAACCCAAATTTCTTCCTCATCTGTTACCTATCTCGGCATAATTCTTCATGAAAACACATGTGCTCTCCCTGCCAATCGTGTGCTCTCCCTGCCAATCGTGTCCGACTGATCTCTCAAACCCCAACACCTTCTACAAAACAACAACTCCTTTCCTTCCTAGGCATGGTTGGATACTTTCACCTTTGGATACCTGGTTTTGTCATCCTAACAAAACCATTATATAAATTCACCGAAAGAAACCTAGCTGACCCCATAGATCCTAAATCCTTTCCCCACTCCTCTTTCCATTCCTTGAAGACAGCTTTAGAGACTGCCCCTACCCTAGCTCTCTCTCCCTGACTCATCCCAACCCTTTTCATTACACACAGCCGAAGTGCAGGGCTGTGCAGTCGGAACTCTTACACAAGGACTGCGACTGCGCCCTGTAGCCTTTTTGTTCAAACAACTTGACCTTACTGTTTTAGGCTAGCCATCATGTCTCCGTGCAGCAGTGGCTGCCGCCTTAATAATTTTAGAGGCCCTCAAAATCACAAACTATGCTCAACTCACTCTCTACAGCGCTCATAATTTCCAAAATCTGTTTTCTTCCTCACACCTGATGCATATACTTCCTGCTCCCCGGCTCCTTCAGCTATACTCACTCTTTGTTGAGTCTCCCACAATTACCATTGTTCCTGGCCCAGACTTCGATCCGGCCTCCCACATTATTCCGGATACCACACCTGATCCCCATGACTGTATCTCTCTGATCCACCTGACATTCACTCCATTTCCCCATATTTCCTTGTTCCTCACCCTGATCATACTTGGTTTATTGATGGCAATTCCACCAGGCCTAATCGCCACACACCAGCAAAGGCAGGCTATGCTACAGTATCTTCCACATCTACCATTGAGGCTACTGCTCTATCCCACTCCACACCTCTCAGCAAGCCGGACTCCTTGCCTTAATTTGGGCCCCCTCTCTTGTAAAAGGACTACAGGTCAATATTTATACTGACCCCATATCCTGCACCACCATGCTGTTTTATGGACTGAAAGCTTTCCTCACTAAGCAAGGAGGATTTAATGCCTCTTTAATAAAAACTCTTCTCCAGGCTGCTTTACTTCCAAAGGAAGCTGCAAGGGCCATCAAAAGGCATCAGATCCCATTGCTCAGGGCAATGCTTATGCTGATAAGGTAGCTAGAAAAGCAACTAGTGTTCCAACTTCTATCCCTCACAGCAGTTTTTCTCCTTCTCATCTGGCCACTCCCACCTACTCCCCCACTGAAACTTCCACCTATCTCTTCCCACACAAGGCAAATGGTTCTTGTACCAAAGAAAATATCTCCTTCCAGTCTCACAGGCCCATTCTATTCTGTCGTCATTTCATAACCTCTTCCATGTAGGTTACTAAGCCGCTAGCCCACCTCTTAGAACCTCTCATTTCCTTTCCATCGTGGAAATCTGTCCTCAAGGAAATCACTTCTCAGTGTTCCAGCTGCTATTCTACTACTCCTTAGGAATTTCTCAGGCCCCCTCCCTTCTCTACAGATCAAGCTCGGGGATTTGCCCCCACCCAGGACTGGCAAATTAACTTTACTCACATGCCTCGAGTCGGGAAACTAAAATACCTCTTGGTCTGGGTAGACACTTTCACTGGATAGAGGCCTTTCCCACAGGGTCTGAGAAGGCCACCGTGGTCATTTCTTCCCTTCTGTCAGACATAATTGCTCAGTTTGGCCTTCCCATCTCAGTTTCTCAGGCTCTTGGTATTCAGTGGCAACTGGTTTTATCTCAAACTGCCACCCTTAAGTCTCTCTTTAAGTGGACAGAAGATCTTCAGTGACAAAGTACACTCCAATACTTTCACCCTGATGAAGTCCTATTCTTTACTTTTATACTTTACTCTTACTCTTGTTTCCATTCTTATGCCACCCTCTACCGCTCCCCAGCTATCCCCACCACACTATCAATCTCACTCTCTCCTAGCTGTTTCTAATCCTTCTTTAACAAACAATTGCTGACTTTGCATTTCTCTTTCCTCCAAATTCAAGGAGGCCCTGATTTACTGCTAAAAAAAAAAGAAAAGAAAAGAAAAGAAAGAAAGGCAGGGGACTCTGTATATTTTTCAATGAAGAATATTGTTTTTTCCTAAATCAATCTGGCCTGGTATGTGACAACATAAAGAAACTCAAGGATAAGCCCAAAAACTCGCCAACCAAGCAAATAATTACACTGAACCCTCTTTGACACTCTGTAATTGGATGTCCCGGGTACTCCCAATTCTTAGTCCTTTAACACCTGTTTTTCTCCTCTTATTCGGACCTTGTGTCGTTTAGTTTCTCAATTCATACAAAACTGCATCCAGGCCATCACCAATAATTCTATACAACAAATGCTCCTTCTAGCAACCCCACAATATCAACCCTTACCCCAAAATCTTTCTTCAGTTGAATCTCTCCCACTGTAGGTTCCCACGCCGCCCCAATCCTGCTCGAAGCAGACCCGAGAAACATCGCCCATTATCTCTCCATACCACCGCCCAAAATTTTTGCTACCCCAACACTTTACCACTCTTTCGGGGTTTTTTTTCTCATTAATATAAGAAGACAGGAATGTCAGGCCTGTGAGCCCAAGCTAAGCCATCATATCCCATGTGACCAGATGGCCTGAAGCAACTGAAAATCCACAAAAGAAGTGAAAATAGCCTTAACTGAGGACATTCCACCATCGTGATTTGTTTCTGCCCCACCCTAACTGATCAATGTACTTTGTCATCTCCCCCACCCTTAAGAAGATTCTTTGTTAATTCTCCCCACCCTTGAGAATGTACTTTGTGAGATCCACCCCCTTCCTGCAAAATGTTGCTCCCACCTCTACCGCCTATCCCAAAACCTATAAGAACTAATGATAATCCAAAAAAAAAAAAAAAACCTCTTCATGGAATACCTCAAAAGTTCCTTTACCCTGAGAAATATAAGAATGCTTTTCCAACATAGTCTCACAATATTCATTCACCTAAGAAAGAGTTTTTAAGAACCACCTACTCACACGATATTTTGAAGTTTTGTTCTTTCACATTATTGCGACAAAAATACAAATAAAATGTGCAAATCTGAATACCTGAACGTATTAGAAATCAGGCATCAAAAATGTCCTCCTCAACTCTGCTTCCGTCAACACTTAAGTCAGTAAGCTGGATGAGGACAGAGAACACACGCTGACCAAACTTGCTGGATCTAATGGCTAACACGTTGGACAACAGAACCGAAAAGACTGCAGGCCAAAATATCAACCCCTGAAATGGGCCATTATTATTTTAGTTATTCACTCATTCGCCAAAATTCAGTAAGCAGTTATTACTAGGCATACTGTGTTAGGTACTGCAGATAGAACAGTAAAAATACAGTCTTTTCCCTCAAAGTAGGTATGTTCCAAGAGAAACAGATACGAAAACAAGGAAGACACAAGGGGGTGGCCAATTCTACCTAGGAAAGAAAAGATGGTCAGGAAGGCTTCAGAGAGGTAATCTGATCTGAATCTCAGAAGTTGAAAGAATGAAGAAAGTCTGACAATACATTAGGGATGACACAGAAGTCATTCTAGATGGATAAAACTGTGTGCATATTCACAGAGACATAAATAACTCGTGGCTCTTTAGGGGAACAATGAATGGTGGCTCAGTAGGAACAGATCACAAGGTAACATGAGGATGCTGTGAAGAGGAAAGGTGGGAGGGAGGGCTCGTGGAGTAGGCAAGATCAAAATCACAATCACTCAAACATTTATTGAGTACCTACCATGTACCAAGAACTGCATATACATATATGCAAGGTCTAAATTTAGAATCAACTACATCAAATAAAGGTAGAAAAGCACAGAAGCACTTGTAAAATATACTATAGTGTACACAAATGAATAATCGACAGTATAAAATGGGTGCCAAAATTGTTGGTGTGCACTAATACATGGATGATTGAGTTACATACGTGTGTGCGTGTCTGTGTAGTTAATACAATAATAGATGTAGTGTTCAATGCAGAGAAGGTAATGAGTGATTCCAAACTACCATTTACTCAACAAACCTAGAATATAATAGTCCTTGCTGGGAACTCCACCAAGACAGACACAGATAAAATTTTTAAAAGGTTAGGAACAAAGTGAAGGGATGGTTAACAAAATAAAAATCATGTTGTAAAAATAGCAGTGGACAAAAATTAAAGAGGATTAACCAGGAAAAAAGATCCAAGGATCCTTAAAGGATCTTCAAGTTTCTCTTAATTCCAAGATTCCAAAGCCTAACAACTGAGCAAAAAGTTAAAAGCTTATTTCTGGTGTTTCAAAGGTTTTACTCAAGTCATCACTGTCACCAATAAAAAGTACTGTGTGCCCATTATGATGAGTAAGATGCAGTGTTAGACAGTACAAATGGGAAGAGGGATATGAAAGTGAATCCGCCAAAGGATTCAAAAATGACTAAGATCCAAATATTTGCCTTTAAAAGATCTCTAGCCTACTAAAGAACAGAAGTCAGATCCATAAACAGATATACTCAGCAAGGTTAAAAAGTAATTAATGCCTAAAGATCAATAAAAATAATTGCAAGTAGGTTTAGGAGAAAACTAGTTTAGTCTCTGGTTTCATCATTAACCTAGGCTTAGAAATTAAAGAACTAGTAAAAGAAGAAAAAGGGATAGGGTAAGCAATTGAAAATTCTAAACTGACATAACCTTATTGTTAGACAGATGTTGATAAAAATTTGTTAACAGCCCTGACTCTGGTATCAGACTGCCTGAGGTTAAATTCTAGCTACACTGTTTCCGAGTTATATAAGTTTGAGCAGCTGAATTGTAACTCTGAGCCTCAGACTTCTCTTTGGTAAAGACAGATGAATAAGAACCTACCAGTTCTAACCTCCCTCTTTGAAATTAATTCCTTAAAACAGAAGAATTATATAAAAACTACAGAGAGTTAGAAATTACCTAGGGCAACTGGCTATGATAAAACCAAAAGGAAATCAAAGGAATAAATATGAATGTGGAAGGCTTATCACACAGATTAGGTTTCAAAACTCAGGAGTAGATATTATCCATATTCTACAAGAAAATGGACAGTAGGGCTCAAAGAACTTGTTTAAGAACACTCTGCTCAAAAGTTGTAAACTCTGGAGTCAACCGAAATCCAAAGCTCTTTTTTTTTTTTTTTTAATTCTAGACTGTATTACCTTCCAAAATCTGTAACTGGATTTCTAACAACTATTTTTAACACATACTGGAGCACACACATGGATGGGCACAGGCAAAACAGGGACAGGGAAGGGAGAT
This sequence comes from Rhinopithecus roxellana, assembly GCF_007565055.1. Classification (NCBI taxonomy): domain Eukaryota; kingdom Metazoa; phylum Chordata; class Mammalia; order Primates; family Cercopithecidae; genus Rhinopithecus; species Rhinopithecus roxellana. Next base: position 105,206,138 of record NC_044553.1, read on the forward strand.
ATTTCAGTATTTATGAAGAGGAAAGTCACCAGTCAGATAAAACAGAATAGAGGAAGGCATGCCAGACTTTAACCCTTTGGTTGCTGGATCATAGACTCCGTGTGGGAAAGGAAGAGTGATCAGGGACGTTCAAGAGCAACTAGGACAAAAAGAAGTAGGAACAGGGCCTCGGGAGCAGTATTTCAAAACCGTAACAATCATTATGGCTTCCCCAGTACGTACTAGCTGGCTGTTGAGCATACAAGTGTGCATTTCTAAAAAGGTTATGGTTAAAATCACAGGAATCTGGCTTCCAAATTTCAATTGAGGCACATTGGCAAGGACTCATTACCAACTGACTCCTAGCACTGCCACCAGCAACATCACCCAGGGGAAAAAAAAAAAAGCAAAGACCCAACAAAAGCCTCCCCAGTGGTCGCTTTATGTTGAAGCTGACTCAGATATCAACAGAACTCACTGCCTTTGATGTAGCCAGTCTAGCTCAAATGCTTCAGTCTCCTTTTTGCCCTTTCTCAGAAACAAGAAGAGGGTGGCAGGAAAGGAAAGCAAAGAAAAAGGGCAGAGGGAAAAGCAGCACACACAAAAAGATCCAGTGTTCACTACAGATCTCCAAAAGAAACCAGTCCTGGCATGTTTCAAAAAACCACTATCCATATTCTACCATTTTCTGCAATTTAGTCTTGGCTGCAACTTAATCTAGCAATCTCATAACAGTGTGAATCTGTAAGACCCAGAAAGAAACACTATAGCAATTGAAATCAGTCAGGCTTAATAAAATCAGATTGTTAGAGCAAAGAAAGTCAAGCCTAAATTATTCCTAGGCTCAATGTGAAAGGAACATCCTTTTAATTTTTTTTTCTTATAAACAATGTCAAATGGCAATGATCTCTACATAACTCCTACACTTAGGAAATGTTCATCCCTTCTTTGTTCACAGATATTTTTTCTTTTCCATGCTCCCTTCTTTTTAGAACTCCAATTACAGACCTTTTAAAGACTGTCCCACATTTTCCAGGTTCTGTTCATTTTGTTTCAATCTCCTTTTCTCTCTGTCCTTCAAATTCAGTAATTCTTACTGAACTACAGTGCAATGATTCTTTTCTGTCATCTGTTTTGCTATGAAACTTATCCTATAAAATTTTTATTTCAAATAATTTTGTTTACAGTTTCTATTTCTCTGCTAGATTTCATAGCTTTGATTCTAAGTAAATTTTCCTGTGTGTAAATGAGTATAGTAATAACAGCTGCTTTAAAATCCTTACTGGCTAAGTTTAACATGTGGGTCATCTTGGGATCCAATCTCTATTAATTAGTTTGTCTCTTGAGAATGGGTCCCATTTTTCCGGTTTCTTCAAATTTTGAGTAACTTTAGATGTATTCTGGGCATTGTGGCAACTCTGGATTTTCTATTGCTCCAAAGAATCCTGACTTTTTGTTTTGTTTTACCAGGTAGTTAAACTCAAATGGCAAACTTCTGTCTCTTGATAGTAGCACCAATCTCTATTCAGTTTTAAGCATTACTGTGGATGCCCCATTCAGATGGTATGGGGTATGGTTCAGTGATTTGGACAGAATTTCTCTTTTTTTTTTTTTTTTTTTTTTTGGCGGAGTTTCGCTCTTGTTGCCCAGGCCCAGCTAATTTTTGTATTTTTAGTAGAGACGGGGTTTCTCCATGTTGGTCAGGCTGGTCTCGAACTCCCGACCTCGGGTGATCCACCCACCTCAGCCTCCCAAAGTGCTGGGATTACAGGCGTGAGCCACCACACCCGGTGATTTGGATAGAATTTCTATGCAGAATTAGGGATGTCCCCTGTCTGGGCGCTCTCTCTCTTTCTTCATGTTCCAATGGCTGTGATTGATAGGACAAGTCATAACCACCGCAGGCTTCCTATGGACTTTCAGCTGTCACGTGAGGCCTGCCATCAGGTGAGAAGCCATGAAAAAGAAGAAACCCCTCCAGTGACTGCTGGTCTTCCACACACCAACTGCCCTCCAGAAACCACTGTTGTTGGTTACTCTCTAGTGTCTTCATGTAGTTGTTTCTTTGTAATTTATCCAGGTTTACAGTTGGTAAATTAAGGCAGGATAAGTGAATCTGGTATTCATATAAGATTTACTCTGGAATGCAAGTTTAACAAATAGAGGAAATCAGTAATTCTATTTCACTTAATAAAATTACCAAAGTTAAAATTCTTGTTCAAATTTCTCTATGGGAAAGGAAAGTACATGCCTGTAAAGACACACTGAGAAAATATAAACTCCCAACATCTTAGCTTTACTACAAAAACTTCTATCCAAAAGGGACTCAGATACAATGTCACTCTACTTTAAGACATATTTGAAGCAACAAACTATCAACAGGAAAAGAACCACCATGGCTAAAGAAAATAAGAGCAGAAAGAAAAAAAGTTAACAAGAAGGAAAGAGACTTCCCTGCACCCCCCCCCCACCCCACACACACACAAAAAACGCTATTTAAAAAGTGAAAACAGTAACCCAAAAAATAAATAGGAGGATTTAGTATGTAGCAAAGATTGTTGAACACATTATCAGGATACTAATATCACTATATTGGTTAATTCACACACTCAAACTTTTCAGTGTTAACACTGTGTTAGCATTGTGCAAAGTTCTGAGGACAGAGATGAAATTATATAGTGCCCAGGCGCAGAGGCTCACACCTGTAATCCCAGCACTCTGGGAGGCCGAGGTGGGCAGATTACCTGAGGTCATGAGTTTGAGACCAACCGGCCAACACGGCAAAACCCCGTCACTGCTAAAAATACAAAAATTAGCCAGTCGTGGTAGCAAGCACCTGTAATCCCAGCTACCTGGGAGGCTGAGGTAGGAGAACTGCTTGAACCCTGGAGGCAGAGGTGGCAGTGAGCCAAAATCGGGCCACTGCACTCCAGCCTGGGTGACAGAGAGAGACTCCGTCACAAAAATAAAATAAAATAAATAAAATAAAATTATACAGTCCTTGTCCTTAAAGAACTTAATATCTAGTGAAAAATAAGAAATTAGCTATATAACTTGATAAGAGAGAAGCTGTAATGAAAGTATACTCATTTTCTATTGATGTCATAAACTACCACAAATTTAGTAACTTAAAATAACAAAAAAACAACTTCTGTTCCCCCATTCTGCAGGTTAAAATCTGAGATCAAGCTCACAGGGCTAAAAATCAAGGTGTCATTTAAGCTACATTCCTTTCCGGAGGCTCTACGGGAAAACCTTTCTCCCTGCCCTTTATTGCAGCTTCTAGTAGGCACCTGCATCTCTTGGCTGTGGCCCCTTTCTCCATCTTCAGAGCCAGCAAAGTCAAATTTATCTGACCCTTCTTCAATTGTCATCTCTCTCTCTGCCCACAGGCAAGAAAGCTTCTCTGCTTTTAAAGATTCCTATGATTAGACTGGCCCATTTGGGTAATCCCAGATAACCTCCACATCTCAAGGTCTTTCATCTTAATTATATCTTCAGAGAACTTTGTGCCATATAAGGTAAAATATTCATAGGTTCTAAGGATAAGGACATGGACAACTTGGGGGGGGGGGGGCTTTAACCTGTCTACCACAGAAAGTATCATAAATGGCTCAACAAACATGGAGCAAGGAAGGTATTTCTGTCCAGGTTGGGGGTGACAAGGTTCATGAATAATGTCACACCAGTGAACTTCTGCTGTATCTTCTAAGAACGCATTACAATGATGGGTAAAATGCAGGGCGAGCTGTGTCAGGGGCTGTGTACTTTCCAGAAAGAATAAACAGCCTGTACAAATGCATATGCACATAAAATCTCACACAATAGTCAGAAAACTGCTAGAAGTTTGGTAGCAAAAGCTTGGTGAGTGTGTGTGTGATAGGAGCAGGAAAAAAGGCCAGAAAGATTTAAAAAAAAATTATAGATTGATATGGAGTTAAATTTGACTCCAGGTGCAATGGGAAGCCATTAAAAGTCTGTAAGCATTAAAATAGCATGACATGTATGCCCAAGAAAGCAATTTTTGCCCTTGATATGAAAACACATTTGAAAAGGTAAGTCTGTGAGAAGGAACTTGGGAGGCTATTGCAGCTGTCCTGATAAAAACTAGTGAACCTACATATGGGCAATAGTAATAGGGATGAAGAAGAGAAAACAAATTTGAGAAATATTTGAAAGGTAGCATGGCTAGAACTCAATGATCCGATATACTTGAGAGTGAAGACTAAGTAGGAGTCTAGAAAGATTTTTCACCTTAACTAGATAGATAATGGCACTGTTAAGGAAAAGCAGGCTAGGCCAGGCGCGATGGCTCACGCCTGTAACCCCAGCACTGTGGGAGGCTAAGGCAGGCAGATCACAAGGTCAGGAGATCAAGACCATCCTGGCTAACACCATGAAACCCCGCCTCTACTAAAAATACAAAAAAAAAAAAATAGCTGGGCATGGTGGCGGGCACCTATAATCCCAGCTACTCAGGAGGCTGAGGCAGAAGAATGGCGTGAACCTGGGAGGCGGAGCTTGCAGTGAGCCCGAGATCGCGCCACTGCACTCCAGCCTGGGTTACAGAGCGAGAGTCCGTCTCAAAACAAAAAGAAAAAGAAAAAGAAAAAGCAAGCTGGGCATGGTGGCCCAGGCTTGTAATCCTAGCACTTTGGCAGGCCGAGGCAGGTGGATCCCTTGAGGTGAGGCTTTCAAAACCAACCTGGCCAACATGATGAAATCCCGTGTCTACTAAAAATACAAAACAAAAAAAATTAGCCGGGCATGGTGGCAGGCACCTGTGATTCCAGCTATGTTGGAGGCTGAGGCAGAATAATCTTTTGAACCCAGAAAGCAGAGGTTGCAGCAGCCGAAATCACACCATTGCACTCCAGCCTGGGAGACAGAGTGAGACGAAGAAAAGAAAAACAGATGAGTAAGCAGTAATTTCAGGGGAATACAAGTTAAATTCTAGATGTGTTACTTTTGAGGTGTCTTTGATACAGTCAAAGGATAACAGTTTGTGACAATGAGTACCAGAAAGATGGATATATGGATCTAAAGTTCATGAAAAGTCTTGGTTAGAGCTGTAGGTTTGGGAATCACTTGCACAAAAGTGATAGTTTATGACATGAAGGTAAATGAAATTGTCTAGACAAGTATATGCAGAAAAGTACAACTCGATGCAACACACTAAGGAAAACAAATATTTAGAAAGAAGCCGACAGGAACAAGGCTGGTGTGATAGAAGCCATTAAGGAGTATTCTAGCAACATAGTAAGATTGATGCCTATAATATAATTATGGCACCAAGCTGTCATGGAAAATTTAAGCTGTTAAGTAATTTATTAAAGTATATAATGTTTTCTAAGAAACATTTATCCAATATGCTTAAAATAAAGTTTTCGGCAGGGAAAATCTTCAGTTGTAAAAACTGTCATTCAAAATGATTACCCTAAGTTTCAATGCAGTAGAAATCTGTCTAATCCATATTAAGTATTAAAAATCAAACATTTACACACAGTTGTGTCTATAAGGATTTTATTTACACTATTAAAATCTGGAAATAATCTATATAACATTAGGAGAATGATTATTTTAATATATAAATTAGAGCTATATATAAATTAGAGCTATATAAGAGGAACTTAATAGCATGTACAAATGCTTAATCAATGTAAAGTGATAACTAAAATACAGATGTGTTGCACTCCATACATATATAGTAAAAAAAGAAAGAAAGACAGACCAGAAAAGAAAAAGAAAGGGGAAGACTCAAATGTTCATAGTGATTATTCCTAGAAGTTACAATTATGGGTAATTTTCATTTTTCTACTTCATATTCTAAAGTTTCTATAAGTTAAGGTCTACATATTTCAGAATTTCCATAACAAACATATATTACTAAAAATCAAAAAACTGGAATATCTATTTTTAAGGGATACTTAAAAGTTAGTATTTTCTTTATAACTTTTTTTTTTTCCAGACTGAGTCTCACTCTGTCACCAGGCTGGAATGCAGTGGCGCAAACTGCAACCTCTGCTTACCGGGTTCAAGCAATTCTCCTGCCTCAGCCTCCTCAGAAGCTGGGATTACAGGCGCGCACCACCACACCTAGCTAATTTTTGTGTTTTTAGTAGAGATGGGGTTTCACCATGTTGGTCAGGGTGATCTCAGTTTTGTGACCTCGTGATCCTCCCGCCTCAGCCTCCCAAAGTGCTGGGATTACAGGCGTGAGCCACCGCGCCCGGCCTCTTTATAACTTTTTAAGGCAGTGCCTCACCTCTGGAAGAGACCTACTTCTATGTAGCAAACATTCAAATCTCTCTTCATGAAGCTCTGACTTAGAGAGGTCAAACAGAATAGTCATTACAATTAAGTAATGTAGTCAACTCAAAATCCTTCTCCACCAAAGGCTTCAGTTGTGTAAAAGATGACAGACATAGTAAGCAAAAGCCCCTAAAGGCAAATTATTTGGTTTGTTACCATGCAACCTTAGGAAACAGCTGTGTCCAAATACAGAGTGACATACAGATCAGGGCTACAACTAGACGCCAAGGGTGCTGAGACAGGGGCTCTCCAATCTCCACCTCCTTCTACTATGGCTCCAATTCTGTACATTGCCAAAAAGAATCAGTCCAGTGCTTCCCAAAAGAAAGGTAGAAAGTGTCTCTCTTTTTAAGAAATCTCCATGGCTTCTTTCACCCTTTAAAAAAGAAAAGTGTTTAAAAGCCAAGATGGCGTTTTCCTTAAAAGAGAATGTGTCCTCTTTAATTCTGGTGGCTAATTTCTTATCTTCCAAAGAAGCTGTCACAATGCTGTATCACAGTAGGCCCTCAACCACCATGAAAAGAAGCACTCACTATGGTGTCAAATAGACCTAAATTAGAATTTTAAACATGCCTCTTACCATTTTAGATGTGTTACTTTTTAAAAACTAATTTAAAAATACAAACGCAGAATATATTATTTCTATGAGGTCTGGGGCAATTCATTCAACCTTCACTTTACTTTACTTCATTTTCACTTTACTTTTCAGGTTCCTGTCTGAAAAAGGGGATCATGCCCTCTTTGTAACACTGTGGCGAAGTATACAAGAAAACGTAACTAGAATGTCTCGCTACAGTTAGTGCCTGACTCACAGCAGATAATAAACTATAGTCATTACTGTTATTGTATTGAATGGACTGAGGAATACTTCTCCAAATCCATAACCTCATGAAATTTTTAGAGAAGGTTCATGATCTCAACAAGAACACATAGCAATAATTTTACATGAGATGAATAGACCCACTTTGGAGAGAAAAGCTGCCAACATGAGCTGTAAGAAAATAGAAAGTGTACCGAGACCATCCTGGCTAACACGGTGAAACCCCATCTCTACTAAAAATACAAAAAATTAGCCATGTGTGCTGGCGGGCGCCTATAGTCCCAACTACTCGGGAGGCTGAGGCAGGAGAATGGCGTGAACCCAGCAGGGGGAGCTTGCAGTGAGCCAAGATTGCGTCACTGCACTCCAGCCTGGGTGACAGAGTGAGACACTGTCTCAAAAAAAAAAAAAAACAAAGAAAATAGAAAGTGGGCTACTCTGGGAACACTGCCTTTGGTGTAGCCCTGCTCTGCAAGGAGCAGTAAAAAAAATTAAATTAAATTAAAAAATAAAATTTTTTAAAAAGAAGAAAACAGAAAGTGAGAGCAGTGGGTGTCCCCATAGAGAATGAAGCAGTGCAGTCATTATTTGGATTCTGATTAAGAAAAGTAAGTCAGGATTGATTTTCATCTCTAACACCTTATTAATAGTCATCCTCAATTCAAAGCAGAAAGGTCTGTTTAACTAAAAATGTTCAGTGTATGTATCCAAGTGACTAAACAATTAAACACCTCTGATTTTGCTTACAGGAAGAAGAATGAACTTGCAGAAGTTTAGAGTGGAAAGCCAGAAAGGGTATGATTCTTTACCCCAAAACTGAACTGTACCTTGGAAAAATGCCATGGACTACAAAAAAGAGCTTTTCTGATTTTCTAATTATGTTTGCAGCAAGACAAATAAGGAAGATCTAAGACTTAAGGCTCAGAGTGGTGATGTGCAAAGAAAGTAAATAAAATAGTTCTTTTTCTATTTTATGTCCTCCTTTTCTATCAATGAGAATGAATTTCAGGGTACATAACACAGAATAAATAAGTCACACTATCTGACTTAAAGGAATTTGTCCCAGGCTAGAAAGAGATACTTCCTAAGTCCCAAAAGAAGATTATTTAAGAATAAAACAGATGGAAGATTACAAAGGGATTATAGTAGTTTGCAGTAAGAAGCTAGATTCAACAATCTGTAATCTATTGAGTTTTATCTCAGTGTCAGACACAAATTGTTAAAGGGATGGACTGTGAGCCTTTGAAATGGAAGCAATAATCTAAAAGCTCAGCATATACCTACAAGAAGACACACCACATTTCTTTTTTTTTTTAAATAAATTTTATCATCCAAGGGATTGGTAACAGAGATTAAGGAAAACTAAAAACACTGTGTCTGAATTTGAGTAAAACCTATGCCCAAATTCCCTATGTTATTGCTGTGAACAAACTCAAGAAATCTGAGTTGAGACGTCATGGTTTCTACAGGTATAAAGAGTGTGACTACAAGTCCCCTCCTGCAGCTCATGCTTTTGTCTGTGCTTCTAGGTGAAATCTAGGAATTTGGAGAAGCACTGTGGGAGGGGGAGAATATGCCTCGTGTCCCACTGTTGCCATCCTCAACCCTATAATGGTTCTGTAAACAAAGTAAAATGAGTAATTCATAAATAACTACAAAAAATAAGAGTTTTGTACAGGCGACACCAACTCTTCCCCACTCTCACTCTGCCTAATTCTAATGAACACATTTGCCAATGACTTAAAAAAAATCTAATGATCAAATGATCAAATATACAGACTATATTAGGTTCCCTAAGAACATTAATACATTAAAAGGCAGGCTAAAGATCCAGAAGTCCTAAAAGGCTAAAAGGATGTACCAAGGATAGACATGAGAGGCCCAATACAACAAGATGAGATTTAATATGGATATACATAAACCACGTACTTCCGTCAAAACACCCAGGTCCTTCATTGAAACTCCCAAATGAACTCATAGAAGACAAGAAATCTATCTTAAAGTAGCATATACAGAAAGGAATTGTGATTTTTGGTGCCTAAAAATCTCTCCTCCGTCAGTAAGACAACAGATCAAGAAAGGAGATAATCTGGATCAATTTCTTGCTGCCTGTTAAGAGACCAAATGAGCTTCAGTGAATAACTCAAAACAGTTATGAAATTTGGGTCAAGATAATAACTAAGGTGTGCAAGGTCTTGTTCTGGGGTGATGAAAAGATTCTAAAATTGATCACAGTGACAGTTGAACACCTCTCTGGATATACTAAAATAATTGTACACTTTAAATGGGTAAGTTATATAGCATGTGAATTACATCACACTAAGATTTTTTTTAAGAGTTTAAATGGCTAGGGAGCAGCCAACAGAGCCGACTAGAGGCAGCTAGTGTGTGTGTGTGAGTCTCACAAAGAGGAACAGAAAGGGTGAGTAATACAACACCTTCAACTGACACATCCAGGTATTCTCATTGGGATTAATCAAGGAAACAACTTGACTCACAGAGAACAGAGAAAAGCAAGGCAGGACAACAGCGCACCTGGGAGCAACACAGAGCCAGGGGTTCCTCCCCGACTCAGGGAAGCGGTGAGTGAATGAGCAACCCCAGGAAACCATCCTTCTCCCACAGATCTCTGCAAACTTCGGGTTAGGAGACTCCTTGTGAACCCACTCCACCAGGGCCTTCATTCTTCACTCTGACCGACAGAGCAATGTGGAGCCTTGGCAGAGCAGCCGCTCAGGCACGCGTGAAGACCTTGGAGACTTAGACACTCGGGCTTTCTGGCAAAAGTAGTTGCAGCTCCAGCAGGGTGGGAGGTTAGACTCCTGTACGTACCCCTAGGAAAGAGGCTGAATCCAGGGGACTGAGCAGCAACAGCCCACAGGACCCACTTCCATGGCAGCCCACAAGATAAGACCCACTGGCTTGGAATTCTAGCCAGCTGCCAGTAGCGGCACTGCACCTCCCTAAGAAGGAGCTCCTAGGGAAAGAGGTGGGCCACCATCTTTGCCATTCCAGCCTTTGTGCTTTGGAGAATTTGAGTTGACCCACAGCAGAAGGGATGCCACAGCACAGCACAGCACAGCACAGCACAGCACAGCACAGCACAGCACAGCACAGCACAGCACAGCACAGCACAGCTGCTCTACCCAAACGTGGCCAGGCTGCTGCTTTAGGCAGGTGCCCAATCCCATTCCTCCTCACTGGGTAGGACCTCCCAACCTCTCCAGCCAACAGAGATCTGAAGTCCCATTGGCATGAAGCTTCCAGAGGGAGGGGTGGCCACCATCTTTGCTGTTTGGGTGACTTAGTTGTTCCAGTCTTAGAGTTTCAGAGTGTCTGAGGCAACTAAGGGCTGAAGTGTACCCCCAGCACAGCACACATGCTGTACCAAAACATGGTCAGACTGCTTTTTTAAGTGGTCCTGATCCTGTCCCTCCTCACTGGGGGACCTCCCAACCAGAGTCTCCAGCCACTTCCTATAGGTGCCTTTGGACCAGCAATAGGTCCACTCCTCCCTGGGACAAAGCTCCAGAGTGAGAGACAGGCTGCCATCTTTGCTGTTTCACAGTCTTCACTGGTAACACCTCCAGATTCTGGAAAATCTGAGGTGACGAGGGACTGACGCAGGCCTCAAGTATACCACAGCAGCCCTAGGGAAAAGTGGCCAGACTGTTACGTGGGTGGCCGTTCCCATATCTCCTCACAGGGCAGGTCCTCCAGGCCTGGGGCTCCAGGCACCCCCAACCAGAGCTACTGAGCTATCATCAACTCAGCAACTCGCTGGACAGAGCCTCTAGCGGCAACTAAAAGCCTCTTGGCCACTGACTCTACGGTGGAGCTGCCCTTGCCACCTTCGGTCTGACGAAGGAGCAAAGACGTTAAGTGCCTTATCCACACTCCAACAAACTGCAGTCAACTCAAGAAGAAAAGGCCAGTCCGTCTCCCACAGGTCCCACACACCTCCGACGGCTCATCACCAGACAGGGAACCAACCCCTGGCTTGGGTCCACAGTACAGACCCTCCATCCTGGGCTGATTGCACTGAGCAATTGCTGACCTGCGTCTTCCTGAGGTGGAGCCCCCAGGAATCAAGTGAAGAACTTTTGGCCAAAACCACTAACAAGATCTCTCCCTCTGCTGCCTGTAAGCTGGGGGAGGAACATAAACACTGAGATCTCCCAGAGCTGCAGTGGGCAGCCCAGGAGTGCCAAGTCATGAACTAACCAGCACTCAAGGGGGAGAGGAACCCATACTTTCAGAACACTGAGAGGGAACATGGCTGCAACTGTGAGGAAACATAGGGGAGCCACACAACTGAACAACTGTTTAGTCTACCAACTGTCCAATAAGCCTAAGAGCCACCTGCTGCATCATACCACAAAGCTTCAACACCAAAGATACCTGACATACCCTCCCCTCTGAAACCAGAAACAAGAAGTCAGCTTCAAATAAAAACCCTACACAAAACCTCGACCCAGTGAAAACATCCAGAAGTCTATTGACCATACTCAATCTACACTGCAGTTAAAGTAATACCCACATACACCAATGAGAAATAACCAACACAAGAACTCTAGTAACTCAAATGGCCAGAGTGTCATATGTCCTTCAAATGACTGTACCAGTTCTCCAACAACAGTTCTTAACCAGGCCGAATGGGCTGGAATGACAGAAATATAATTCCGAATATGGATAGGAACAAAGATCACTGAGATTCGGGATGATGGCAAAACCCAACCCAAGGAAAATAAGAATCATAATAAAGTGATACAGGAGCTAAAGGACGAAATAGCCAGTATTGAGAAAAAAAAAAAAAAAAAAAAAACCCTAAGGGGTCTGACAGAGCTGAATATCACACTACAAGAATTTCACAATGCAATCACAAGAATTAACAGCAGAATAAACCAAGCTAAGGAAAGAATCTCAGAACTTGAAGACTGGTTTTCTGAAACAAGACAGACAGACCCAAAGACAAAAGAATTAAAACGAATGAACAAAACCTCCCAAGAAATTATGTAAAGAGGACAAAACTACAAATCACTGGCATCCCTCAAAGGGAAAGGGAAAAAGCCAACAACTTAGAAGATATGGTCCAGGATATCATCCACAAAAACTTTCCCAACTTTGCTAGAGAGGCCAACAGTCAAATTCAGGAAAGACAACTCCTGCAATATTTCACATGAAGATCACCCTCATGACACATAATTGTCAGATTTTCCAAGATGAAAATTAAAGAATAAATGTTAAAGACAGGGAAAAAGAGAAAGTCATGTGCAAAGGGATCCCCATCAGGCTAACAATGGATTTCTCAGCTGAAACCCTACAAGCCAGAAGAGACTGGAGACCTATATTCAACATTCTTTAAAAAATCTTCAAGATTTTCACATCCAGCCAAACTAAGCTTCCAAAACAAAAGAGAAACAAGATCCTTCTCAGGTAAGCAAATGTTGAGAGACTTCACTACCACCAGACCTGCTCTTAAAAGAGATCTTGAAAGGAGCACTAAATATAGAAAAGAAAGACTGCCACCAGATAATACAAAAACACACTTAAACACAGAGACCAGTATCACTGCAAAGCAACCATACAAACAAGCCAACATAATAACCAGCTAACATCACAATGACAGGATCAAATCCACACATATCAATACTACCTTTGACTATAAATGGGCTAAATGCCCCCACTTAAAAGGCACAAAGTGGCAAGGATAAAAAAGCAAGACCTCATGGTATGCTGTCTTCAAGAGACCCATCTCACACATAGTGATACTCATAGGCTCAAAATAAAGGGATGGAGCAAAATCTACCAAGCAAATGGAAAACATAAAAAAAGCAGGGTTGCAATCCCTAATTTCAGACAAAACAGACTCCAAACCAACAAGGATCAAAAAGACAAGGAAGGGGCATGGGATAATGGTAAAGGGTTCAATTCAACAAGAAGACCTAAGTATCTTAAATATATATGCACCCAACAGAGGAGCAGCCAGAGTCATAAAGCAAGTTCTTAGAGACCTACAAGAGACATGGACTCCCACACAGTAATAGTGGGAGACTTCAACACTCGACTGACAGTATTAGACAAACTGAAGCAGAAAATTAACAAAGATATTCAGGACCTAAACTTAGCATTGAACCAAGTGGATCTGATAGACTTTTTACAGAAGTCTCCAACCAAAAGCAACAGAATATACATTCTTCTCATCATGACATGGCACATACTCTGAAATCAACCATATAATTGGACATAAAACAACCCTCACAAAAGCAAAAGAAACCAAATCATACTAAACACATACTCAGACCACAGCACAATGAAAACAGAAGTCAACACAATGAAAAACTCAAAACCATACAATTACATGGAAAATAAGAACATGCTCCTGTATGACTTTTAGGTAAATAATGAAATTAAGGCAGAAACCAAGAAGTTATCCGAAAATAATGAGAACAAAGATACAACATAACAGAATCTCTGGGACACAGCTAAGACAGTGTTAAGAGGAAAATTCATAGCACCAAATGCCCACACGAGAAAGAAAGATCTCAAATTAACAACCTAATCTCGCAACTGAAAGAATCAGAGAACAAATCAACCCCAAAGCTAGCAGAAGAGAAATAATAAAAATCAGAGCTGAATTGAAGGAAATCAAGACATAAAAAATTCATTCAAAAGATCGCTAAACTAATTAAGAAGAGAGAAGATCCAAATAAACACAATTAGAAGTGACACAGGCAATGTTACTACTGACTCCAAAGAAATGAAAACAACCATCAGAAACTACTACAAACACCTCTACCCACACAAACTAGAAAAACTAGAAGAGATGGATAAATTCCTGGACACATACACCCCCCCAAGACTGAGCAAGGAAGAAATTTATTCCCTAAACAGACCCAGAATGAGCTCCAAAATTGAATCAATAATAAAAACCTACCAACCAAAAAAGGACCAGGACATGATGGATTCACAGCCTAATTCTACTAGATGTACAAAGACCTGGTACCACTCCTACAGAAACTATTCCAAAAAATTGAGGAGGAGGGACTTCTCCCAACTCATTCGATGAGGCCAGCATCATCTGGATACCAAAACCTGGCAGAAATACAACAAAATAAGAAAACTTCAGGCCAATATCCTTGATGAACATCAATGCAAAAATCCTCAATAAAATACTTGCAAACCAAATCCAGCAGCACATCAAAAGCTAATCCACCATGATCAAGAAAGCTTCATCCCCAGATGCAAGCTGGTTCAACATACAAAAATCAATCAATGTGATTCATCACATAAACAGACTAACAAAAACCACATGATTATCTCAATAGATGCAGAAAAGGCTTTTGATAAAATTCACATCCCTTTATGTTAAAAACTCTCAATAAACTAGGTATTGAAGGAACATACCTCAAAATAGTAAGAGCCACCTATGACAGATCCACAGCCAACATCATACTGACTGGGCAAAGGCATTCTCCCTTGAAAACCAGCACAAGACAAAGATGCCCTCTCTCACCACTTCCATTCAACATAGTTTTGGAATTCCTAGCCAGAGCAATAAGGCAAGAAAAAGAAATAAAGAGCATCCGAATAGGAAGACAGGTAGTCAAACTATCTCTATTTGCAGATGACATGATTCTGTCTCTAGAAAACCCCATAGTCTTGGGCCAAAAGCTCCTTCGGCTGATAAATAACTTCAGCAAAGTTGTAGGATACAAAAATCAATGTAGTGAAATCACTAGCATTCCTATACACCAACAGTAACCAAACTGACAGCCAAACCAGAAAACAATCCCATTCACAACTACAATACAATACAATACAATACAATACAATACAATACATACAATACAATACAATACATACAAACAATACCATACCATACCATACCATACCATACCATACCATACCATACCATACCTAGGAATACAGCTAACCAGGGAGGTGAAAGATCTATACAAGAAGAATTACAAAATACTGCTGAAAGAAATCAGAGAACATACAAACAAATGGAAAAACATCCATGCTCATGGATAGGAAGAATCAATATCATTAAAATGGGCATACTGCCCAAAGCAATTTACAGATCCAACGTTATTTCTATTAAACTACCAATGACATTCTTCACAGAACTAGAAAAAATTATTTTTAAAATTACATAGAACCTGAGAAAAAGTTTTCTTTTTTCCTTTCAAAAAAAAGCCTGAATAGCCAAGGCAATCTTTAGCAAAAAGAACAAAGCTGGAAGAATCATGTTACTCAATTCCAAACTATACTACAAGGCTACAGTGACCAAAACAGCATGGTACTGGTACAAAACAGGCACACAAACCAATAGAACAAAATAGCCCAGAAATAAGGTCAACACATCTACGACCACCTGATCTTTGACAAAGCTGACAAAAGCAATAGGGAAAAGACTCCCTATTCAATAAATGGTGCTGGGATAACAGGCTAACCCTATGTACAAGTTTGAAGCTGGACCCCTTCCTTATATTCTGTATAAAAATTAACTCAAGATGGATTAAAGACTTAAATGTAAAACCCAAATCTATAAAAACCCTGGAAGACAACCTAGGCACTACCATCCTGGACATAGGAACGGGCAAAGATTTCATGACAAAGACACCAAAAGCAACCGCGAAAAAAAGGAAAAATTGATAAATAGGATCTAATTAAGCTTAAGAGCTTCTGCATAGCAAAACTGTCAACAAAGTAGGTACAGAATGGCAGAAATATTTGCAAACTATGCATGTGACAAAGGTCTTATATCCAGCATCTATAAGGAACTTCAATTTACAAAAGAAAAACCCTATTAAAAAGTGGGCAAATGACATGAACAGACACTTCTCAAAAGAAGACATACATGTAGCCAACAAGCATATGAAAAAATGCTCAATATCACTGATCATTACAGAAATGCAAATCAAAACCACAATAAGACATTATCTCATACAACTCAGAATGGCTATTATTAAAAAGTCAAAAAATAGCAAATGCTGGCAAGGCTGCAGAGAAAAGGAACCCTTATACACTGCTAGTGAGTTGGTAAATTAGTTTAACCATTGTGGAAAGCAGTATAGCAATTCCTCAAAGAGCTAAAAGCAGAACTGCCATTCAATCCAGCAATCTCATTATTGGGTATATACCCAGAGAATAATAAATCATTCTACCATAAAGACACATGCACACAAATGTTCACTGCAGCACTGTTCACAACAGCAAAGACAAATCAACACAAATGCCCATCAGTGACAGACTGGATAAAGACAATGTAGTACATATACACCTTGAAATATTACACAGCCATTAAAAAAATGAGATCATGTCTTTTGTGGGAACATGGATGAAACTGAAGGCTATTATCCTTAGCAAACTAACACAAGAACAGAAAACCAAATACTGCATGTTCTCACTTGTAGGTGGAAGATAAATGATAAGAACTTACTAACACAAAGAAGGAAACAACAGACACTGGGGTCTATTTGGGGTGGGGGAGAAGGGAGAGGAGCAGAAAAGATAACTATTATGTACTGAACTTAATACCTGGGTGATGTAATAATACATACAACAAACACCTGTTACATGTGTTTATCTATGTAGCAAACCTTCACATGTATCCCCAAACCTAAAATAAATTTTTTTTAAAAAAAGGAGTTAAAAATCAAATCCAGGTCCATATCCTATCCATTTTGCTGAAGAACTCTTATTTTAAAATAATAATAACAGATTTATTTATTTTGAGATGGAATCTCACTCTCAGTGGCTGGAGTACAGTGGCACAATCTCAGCTCACTACAACCTCTACCTCCCAGGTTCAAGAGATTCTCCTGCCTTGGCCTCCCAAGTAGCTGGGACTACAGGTGTGCACCACCATGCCCAGAATTAGAACATATTAATCAGTTTTCTCTGGGCTACCAGTGATACCATCAGAGCCTATAACTCCCACTGTGAGCTCTAGAAACGTAAATTTAGAGATGAAGCCGCCTTTCAGTGGTAAGGTGCCAAGTTGTTGACCATTTTCTTTGGTACTATAGGGGCCTCAAAACAATGCCCACAAACTGTACTAACTGAATGTTCATAAGAGTTATCCAGCATATTTTAAACACAGATAATCTTAAGGACATTCACTCCAAAGAACTGTTTTGATCAGATAGTTTCCTAGTACTTATCAGAGATCAGAGGATAAAGGTGCCAAGTTGTTGACCATTTTCTTTGGTACTATAGGGGCCTCAAAACAATGCCCACAAACTGTACTAACTGAATGTTCATAAGAGTTATCCAGCATATTTTAAACACAGATAATCTTAAGGACATTCACTCCAAAGAACTGTTTTGATCAGATAGTTTCCTAGTACTTATCAGAGATCAGAGGATAAGGGCTTTTTGACTGAATAAGCATATGGAAGGTGAGGGAAAACAAGGGAACAAACAGTTCATTTAAAATATTATATACTTTAAGAGAATACATTAAATGGAAAAGCAACATGCATGACCCCTTTGCAACTTCTTTCTGCCTTAATTCCCTCAGCTAAAAAACAGATTTCAAAACAGCTAGGATGATTGTACCATATAAAGAGTTAACTCCTATTGTGGCAACAGAATACCCAAAGGCAAAGGGGCTAGGAGAGAAAGCCTCCAGGAAGTAACAGGTCCAAAAAGGAAAGCTGAAGGACACAAAGAACAAAATTAATTCACTAAGAAGGGTTGCTAGAGTCTTGGTGTTGACTTCACTAAATTTTAACTAAATTATAATCCCCTTCCCACAAAAGCCTCTGTGGCCATGTCTTCTGAAAAAGATTAACACTGATTTTGTAGTCCTTCTTAGACATTCTAAAAAGATTACACTGAGTTTTCTGGCATTTCACTTATGGATTTTCTTCCCAATTTTTCTAACATGTGAAAAGGGAAAAGACATCTGTGCAAAGATTTTACTCTAAACAACTGCTTGCTCCTGTGTAGATTCATTCTGCAACCAAGTCAAAGGTTCACTGGCACTAAAAAAGCCGTGAAAACATTTTACTTTTTATTGCCTTTAGGATTTCATTTCCACTCCTCCTCAACTACCTTTTATTGCTCATCCTAGTTCACTAGTGCAAATGTACTAAGGTGAAATCTGGAAGCAGCCACCTTTCACTTGTTTTCTGTTATGTCTGTCTGAATAAGGCTGAGGTAGTAGCAAGGTGCTCCACTCTAGTCTGAGTTCTAAATGTTGAACCCAAGCATAACACCTGTCAGGAATAAATATAATTCATATAACAAGTAGCTGGCTAGAGTGGAAAGCCCTAAATCACTAAATAAAATAATTTAGCAATTAATAGATTGGGTTAATATAAAGAAGTCTGCTTCATAACTGTCCAAATATCCCACCTCCATTTGTACTCACTATAGCCCCAAGCCTTAGCCTGAATCACTAGGATAAAAATTCCTGCCAGCAGATGTCAATCAGGGGAAAGGCCCTGAATTCCTGTACAAACATATCAACCACCTTTCTGTTTTCAAAAGGGTTACTATGGCAACAAAATAAACAACAAATTAGAATAAGCTATGCTATTTGATAAAGTGAGCACACCAATGGAAAGTTCTGGCAGTCAAGTAGCCTTGACAGTCATAAATACCTCCTAAATGAAGAAGGAAAAATCAGGCTCCAGAATCACAAATATCCGACACACACACACACACACACACACACACACTTTTTTTTTTTACATGAAATCAATGCTTTTTACTCATTGACACACATGCAAATACAGTCACGTACCGTAAAATGACTTTCCAGTCAACCACAAACCGCATAGAAGACAGCAGTCGGTCACATAAGATTATAATGCTGTATTTATACTGTATCTTTTCTATGTTTAGATATAGATACTTATCATTGTGTTACAACTGCAAATACTCTGTGACCATATGGCCAGAAATTTATTTAATGGTTCTACTAACAAAAAAAAAAACAAGGAATGCTGACATATCACAGAAGGACCCTTGTTGAGTAGGTAGTTCATTTTACAGATGAAGAAAGTCAGTGGACTTGCCTGGGAATCCACAGCTAGTTATTAGTTAATACTTAAGAAAGTAAAATTGGTTATGAAATCAATCCAATTCAAAAAATGTTCCTTATTAAAACTCTAAGCTCTCTGCCGGGAGCGGTGGCTCAAGCCTGTAATCCCAGCACTTTGGGAGGCCGAGATGGGCGGATCACAAGGTCAGGAGATCGAGACCATCCTGGCTAATATGGTGAAACCCCATCTCTACTAAAAATACAAAAAACTAGCCGGGCGAGGTGGCAGGCACCTGTAGTCCCAGCTACTCGGGAGGCTGAAGCAGGAGAACGGCATAAACCCGGGAGGCAGAGCTTGCAGTGAGCTGAGATCCGGCCACTGCACTCCAGCCTGGGCGACAGACAGGGCGAGACTCCGTCTCAAAAAAAAAAGAAAAAACTCTAAGCTCTCTTACTTTATCTTTTTATTCAGCTAATAAACACCAAAGCTAAAACAGGGTCTCAGAGCTGAAAGCACAATACAGAAAGGAGAAGAGAAACAAGTCTTAATTTGAGTAGGACATAAGGGGATCTTGGGACTTCTAAATCTGATAGAAAATAAAAGGGAGACCACAGGAGCCAGAAGAGTGTGTCTGGGGGGTCTGGGGAGAACTTCCTTTGTTAAACCATGAAATAAGACACATGTTAACAATTTTAACAGCTAACCAGGGAGGTGAAAGATCTCCCTGAATGATACTTAAGTTTTCCCCAACTTTTCAAATCTACCACATACTAGCTGAATGACTTTGGGCAAATTATTTAACCCAAGCCTAAAAAAAGCAGGGAGTTAGGGAGGATGAAGAGAGGAAACAAATTTTTCATGCTATTTTAATATAATTTTAATACTTCACAGAGCTTTCTGGGGTACAAGGCCTAGCTCACAATAGATGCTCATCAAATGTCAGTTCCCATCCTTTTCCCTTCTCAAGAGAAATATTTTTTAAAAGGCCCGAATCCATCAGTAGATCCAAATATTATTCCAAGAAACTATGTGTTCGAGAGTCCCTACTTCAATCGTACAAAATTACAAGTATTGCTGAGCCAAAATCAGGATGGCAGTGATAGGGGAAGAAAGTTTTTTCTTCATATCTGTGGTAATTTCCAAACGTTTCTGTAATAAACTGTTTTGCTTTTATAGTTAGAAACAACTATTTGGAAAAAGAAAATAAAATGTTTTAAGAACAGTTTTATTATTATGCTAGAAATATATATATATATATATATATATTTTTTTTTTTTTTTTTTTTTTTTTTTT